>NC_057808.1:296643415-296675926 GCF_018294505.1 Triticum aestivum | reverse complement strand
ACCGGCTACTGTTCAACCAGCCATCTCCACGGGGGTCCTGTTCAACCACCCCTCCACGGCTACTGTTCATCCAGCCCTCCACCGGCTACTGTTCAACCAGCCCTCCACGGGGTCCTGTTCATCCAGCCTCCACGGGGTCCTATTCATCCACCCCCAACCGGCTCGATCGGGGTCCTGTTCATCCAGCGGCAATGACCTCTACTACCACGGGGTCCTGTTCATCCAACGCCCCCCCCCCCAACAATGCTCACTGTTCATCAAGAGGCAGCATCGATCGGCCTCAGTTAGCACCAGTAGCGAAGGAATCGCTCGATCAGGTTCAGTTAACAGCCATATCGATCGATCACTCGGGTTTAGTAACGCGTAGCCTGCAGTGCAATCTCTCGGGTTCAGTAGGAGAACGCCTCGCCCGGGTTCAGTTAGAGCCCAACACCTTGCACCCACATGCGTACGTGTCTGAGAGAAACACGCATCGCTCAGCCCCCGACCACCCACCGTAACCGGGAACTCCCCGATATTTTTCTCGCCCTCGCTTCTACCACGGTTTTTTCCGTCATGGATGGCCCAAAGAATGTCATGCAACTGCGCTTCCGGCCCGCCCAGGACGTGAAGCCCATTTTCTGTCATATTTTTTCTCATAGAAGTAGGATCTCACCACATCTATGATGATACCGGGTTTTGTCACAGTTATCATCATAGAAGTGTCATAAGCATGACAGGAAAAAAATTTGTTCGGCCCAAAATGTCACTGATGTGTCTTTTTTTTGTAGTGATTGATCGAAAAGAATAACTTTGAGGTGGTTTCATACCCTACAAACAATTTCTTCTTATGTTCTCCGCTAGATAGGAACTTTGGAGTGATTCTTCACATCACACTGAGGGATGGTTATATGATCCAATTATATTAGCATTGTTGAGAGATTGCACTAGCGAAAGTATGGACCTAGGCCTCATTTTCAAGCATTGCAATACCGTTTGTGCTCCGTTTTATCAATTGCTACCTTTCTGTTTTTTATTGTTACTATTTCAAAAATCAATATCTACTATCCATATTACACTTGTATCATCATGTCTTCGCCAAACTAGTGCACCTATACAATTTATCATTGTATTTGGTGTGTTGGGGACACAAGAGATGTCGGGTGGTAGGTGCGACATAAGCCAACGGGTGGCTTATCATTGTGGGAGCCAGTAAGACGTCGCCGGTGCCTGGAAACGGGATGAGGCGAAGACATGCACGCCGCCGAATCTTACCCAGGTTCGGGGCTCTCCGTGGAGATAACACCCCTAGTCCTGCTCTGTGGGGTCTCCGCATGATCACTAGATCAATACAAGTAGCTACAAGTGCTCCTCGAGCTGTCTGGCTAGAGGAAGAAGAAGGGCAAGGCTAACTGTCCCTTTCTCTCTAGGTGGTGTGTGTCACTCTATCAGATCAACCCTTTGCATGGGTGTCCCGGGGGGTTTATATAGGCCTACCCCCCAGGGGTACAATGGTAATCCGGCTGGGCGCGGGTCCCAGCCGTCAGTGTCTATGCTCGCCGGCTTCTCCGCCGGTCATTGGGGCCCGCCGACTGGTGGGTCCCGCCGGCTGCCGGCTTCTTGGCCGGCATGCCGGCCCCACCGCATGGGGGCTTTGTCGGCGGCTGGTTACTGTTGCCTCGCCTCTGATGATGAGGGCTTTGTCGAGGTAAGCATGGCTACAGTGTCGCCGCCTTGCGAGCTCTCACTGTAGCCTTACCTCGTCTTGTCTCCTTAATGGGGCCGGTTGTTGGGAGCCGGCCACATCCCTGGCCGACTAGAGGAGGCCGGCCGTCTTCAGATGTCTCCCTGGCAAAGGGGCCTGCCGCCCGCGGGCCGTTCTGGCACCTGTCGTGGGTGACATCGGGGCCAACATGGCTACAGTGCCGCGCCGGACGGGGGATGGCTGGCCCGTGCGGCGCCCTGCGGCCACGCCTGCTCCGGGAATCGGGGGTAGTGGGTTGTACTGTGGCCACACCCCATCGTACCGCCGCTATGAGGGTTCAGTCTTGGTGGGTGCAATCTTGGCCAGCTTCCGAGAGCCGGCTTTCTTTATGGCCGGCTTCTGGGAGTCGGTCCTCTTGGGGCCGGCTGCCTAGAGTTGGCTATCTCGTATCTTTCTTGGGGGAGGTTTCTGAGGCTGGGTCGCCTTCTGGGAGTCGGCCCTGGGGATAGCCGGCCGGGGGAAGGCAGACCTATGCTTTGTATGCTCGAAGGCTTGAATGGCCTGGTAGTTTTTCGAAGAGCCGGGGGGAGTCGGTTAGGCTACCCGTGGCCATTTACTTCGACAGTAGTCCCCGAAGCTGATTGGGCTTCGAGGTTGAGTGGAGGTCGAGAAGCTCGGGAAGCTTCTTATCTTGACGAGCCAGCAGCTGGGAGCCGGCTTTGGTTGGGCGCGCCGTCTTGGAAAAAAATTTAAAGTCGGAAGGCGGGAGTCTGTTGGCGCGTGCGCCGGGCTGCGGGCCGGCCGCTCGCCGCCTGCGAATCACGTGGCGTCCCCTGGCTGAAGAGAGCCTGCCAACCCACGCGCGCGCGACAAGACATCACCGCAGGTCAAGGGCCCACCACTCCTACGCCTAGGCCCAGGAGCAGATTCTTTGCGGCCCAAAGCCGTCCGCACGTCTTCCGGCGGCGGTTTCCGCACGTCTTTAGGGCGCAATAATCGTGGGACGTGGGGGAGTGGGTGCAGTTAATCCCACGTCTCACCCCTCGCCTCGCCTCCTCGGCTTCGCCGCACGAGGCTATAAGTAGGGGGAGGAGGGGAAGCGGCAGACACTCGCACGCTCCTCTCCTCTCCGCCATCTTCTTCCTCCTGCTTTCCCTCACAGCAGCGCCTCGCCGCCGCACCGTCCCACCATTCTTTTCTCCGTCGCTGCGCTCATTCTTGCCGGCCTCACGCCGCTATGCAGTACGGCGGGGACTGGGATGGCTCCAACATCCATATGGACCACGTCGAGTTCCTCCGCAAGACGCGGTGGCTGCCCGGCGCGGACAAGGTGCGGGTCCATCTCGCGCCTGAGAAGGAGATCACGCCAGAGCCGGGGGAAGGCGAGCGGGTGGTCTTCCGCTCGCATTTCCTGCGCGGCATCGGCTTGCCCGCGAGTGCTTTCTTTCGTTCCTTCCTCGAATTCTATCAACTCCAGCCGCACCACCTGACACCGAACACGGTGGTGCTGCTGTCCGCCTTCGTCACCTTATGCGAAGGCTATCTTGGCGTTCTCCCCACCCTCGAGCTCTGGGGGGAGTTCTTCCAGTCCAATCTGGGCACGCGTATGCAGGTCAGGCCGGCCCAGAGTGGCGCCTTCATCGCGATGCGGAGGGTGGCAGCCGACAACCCCTTCCCTGTCATTACGTTAATCCAGTCGGTGAAGCTCTGGCAGAAGTCATACTGCTACGTGAAGAACATCACCCCGCAAGGCGACTACGTCAACTTGCCGGCTTATGTAGCCGGCCCGTCGGCGGGTAGGCGGCCCCAGTGGTCCTATCAGGCCGTGACACTGACACCGGCTGGAGCCGTTGCCGTCGCCCGACTGTGGGTGATGATCCAGTCGGAGGGCCTGACTGGGTCCGACTTGCTAGCCGCCTTCGTCGCGCGCCGGGTGCTTCCGCTTCAGAGCCGCCCTCACCTGATCTGTCAGATGAGCGGCCAGCTCGATCCGAGTCGGATGTGCACCAAGCACATGCCGCATGACGAGGTGGCCATATGGTGAATTACCTTGCGAACTGCAAGCTCTCCGCAGAATGGCAGTTTGGCAAGGAGCCATATTCCCGGGCACATCCGCCGCCCATGGTATGTTATCTTTTTCCCTTTCTTCTCTTAGTTTTGTCGCCGAGTTCCTTGTGGCCAGCTCTGACCAGTCAGCACGTCTCGGCAGAGCCCTCTCCTTCAACCTGCAGCCGGGTCGGAGGCGGAGCGCCGATTCCTCCCCGACCGGGGGGAGCACGACCTGGAGGACCCCGACTTGGGGGCGGCCCCCATGGATGACAACACTGTGACACCCAGGTTTTTATTTGGATTTTTTTAAAAGATTTTTATTTGACTTGAGGGGAGTGATTTAAACTTTTCTTCAAGAAAACTCTCACTCTCAAATATCTTTCTTTATGGCAAAAGTTTTGTTTGGATTCACCCAAGATCTGCCTTTGGTCTTGGAAGTTCTTACTTTTCATTTGGGCTCAAGACAAAATGTTTCTCATTTGGGAAAATAACTTCTGAAAATCTTTTTGATTTTTGCACTATGGCTTTTGGAAAGTCCTTTGCCACTTTCAACTATTCCCTCTTGCCATGGCATTAGTGCAAATCCTCTCCCCAAACCCTTCCCTCACCTTTGGATCATGTTTTACACCTAATCCAGCAGGTTGAACCTCCCCATGTTATTATTTCCATTCAAATTCTATTCAAACAAATTTCTGTCTTCTATTCTACCACTTGGAGATTTACAAAGGAACTCCACTTTCTGTCTTGATTTTTGGCCCCAAACTTCTTTCCCCTCCTAGTCCTTTGAACCCTCAACCTAGAACCATGAAGATCCACTGGTCTTCAGTTCAAAATTTTCAAACTACATCTGCTGCAAGTTTGGACCAGATTTGTCAAATTTGGTGAAATTCATTCAAAACCTTCTCCAAAAATTCCAAGTAAATTCAGGCAGCCCCTGGGTGCTTTGAGTGATCATCTCACCAAGTTACAGCTCCAGAAAAATTCATTTCATTGCAAAATCCTTCTGTCGAACACCTGCAGTGCACTATCTCTGTCAGATTCAGAAAGTTCAGAGAACACTGCAGTGGCTACTGTCGTTTTCTTCAGAGGAGGACGTCGATCTCGCCAGTACCACCGCGTCGCCTTGCTCCTCGTCCCCGCCCACTTGTCCCTGCACCGCACGAGTGCCTAGCACCTTGCGGGCGTCGGCGACGAGCAGCAGAAGGTGCGCCGCCCCGTGACCGACGCCGGCGGCGGCTTTGCGGACGCCAGCGGGAGACACGGCGCCGACGACGCCACCCAGCGCCGCCCAAACCACCGGAGCTCGCCGCGTGGCCTTCCACTCCCCAGAACGCGCTGCCGCTCTTGTCGTGAACCACAGGGCGCGGAGCGCGCTCTCTGCCGCCGTTGAGCCCGTGCGGTCACCTCACCATGGACCGACAGCATTACGCCAAGACCGACCCCGTTTAGCTGCAAATCGAGTCCAGTAACATCCACTGATGCTGCCCGACCGCTCAAACCCCCTGCCAACCCACTGCTCCGCCGTAATCGCTCGCCGGAGATTCACCGTTCACGGCCACCCCGTCGATCTGCCTATAAATAGGCGCCCCGAGCTTCAACTCGAGCACCCACCAGCCCTACACTTCCCCTAGAGCACGCCTAGCCACTGGAAGAGCCCCGAGGAGGTCTCCTTCCTCGACTCCGGCCGCCGCGACCCAACACGGGATCCAGCCCGATTCGCCCCCGTGTGTGCTCCTCCGCCTCCATTCTCTTGCCAGTAGCTTCACCATGCATCACTCGTTCTGACCCGCGCCTCAATTCGTAGTTTGCAGCCCTCCACCGGAGTTCCCCATCCTCACCCGAGCCACCGTCCGCCGGAGATAGTGTCGCCGTCGACGTGGTGCTCCCCGTTGGACGAGTCCACCACCCACTGACGCGGAAGAGGACGCTGAAGCTCTTGGTACCCTCCGTTTCTCCTAACTCGCCGTGGTTCGACGCCGGCGTCCACCGCAACCTTCGGGCGCCGGCGAACTTTTCAAACCTGACATGTGGACCCCGCGTGTCAGCCTCTGTTCTTTTATTCGCAAACCGTTTTCTGTTGACGCCTTCAGGCAAAGTATGTTTTCTCCTTTGCGCTTGCGCATTTCCAGCCGAAGCGTTTTCTGTTTTCTCAGTTAAAACCCTGGAACTTTTCTGTTTCATTACAGATAAGTCCCTGGGCAGAAACCTTTATAACTTTTTAATAAAAAGGTATTTTTGAGTGATTCTTTTTCTGACAATCTTCAAATTTTGTCTAGTTTTTTATGGGATTTATTTGAAAAATATTAGGAAAAGTCTCTGTGCATGTGTTGGTTTTCACGTTAGTACCCGTTTCGTGATTGCCATAGGTTCCGGGAGAGGTGACGGAGCCGCGAACTTCGCCGAGCTAGACTCCGACTTCTCCGAACCAGGCAAGCATGTTTGAACATTTGATATGGCAGATGTTTTGCATGTTCATGTGAGAGTTTGTGCGTGGCATATGAGTGTCGGTAAGATGCCTCGTTGCTTGTAAGGCAACGACCCGGTTGTTCCGAAGTTGCGATGACCTCTGATGAGAGGTGGCCTAATCATGTGATGACATGAAGGGCAGCAAGGTGGTACTGTTGTAGCATACCAGCCTTGCATCATCCGACTTCCTTCGACGTTAACGTGGTTGGAGTCACGTTATCGATCTTTTCCCGCATGTTCCAAAGTTGCGATGATCTCTGATGAGAGATGGCCTGATCATGTGGTGACATGAAGGGCAGCAAGGTGGTACTGTTGTAGCATGCCAGCCTTGCGTCATCCGACTTTTCCGACGTTAACATGGTTGGAGCCGTGTTACCGTCCCTTCTCTTTTCCGTGCTACCACATGTCTCATTGCCAGGATACGGTTTAGTAAGTTGGTAACCTCTTTCCATGTACACACCAAACAGAGAGGCCGGGATGATGGTACCTTGGCCCAGGATTAAAGCCAGTCATCCGGTCAGGGGGCATGGGTGTTTCCGGTTGGGACCGATAGGGGGGGCACCCCCTTATAGCGCGCGTATAGAAATTTGATCCCATGCTACGCGAGGTTGTTGCCTCCCCGACTCAAGATTTTTCTTGAATGTTGCCGAGGGTGATCCCTGGCTTCGGATGGTTGAATTGGGTGTGTACTGGTTAGACGTGTTCCTTCCAAAACACCGTAGACGGAACTAGTCCCCGTGACTACTGAAATCCGATGGCTGTGGTTAAGTACAAACTCTGCAGAGTCAATTCTTTCCAAATCATCGTATCCATGATCAAGTAATGAAAACTTTATCTCCATATCTATCCGTGTGAAAAACTTGCCCCCGGTGAACAAGCTCAAGTGGTAAATCCAGATTGTTTGTTATTCCTGTGGATGGACTAACTTTATATTTGTCTCATGTTTGTGATAATTTATGTTCCCGAACTATTGTATTGTTGAGCTGTGATATAAGCCCTTTATGTGACGTCGCGCAGACGTCCGACTGTGGCGTGTTCTATTTTCTTACTTTAAATATAAGCCCTTTATGTGATGTCGCTCAGACGTCCGACTGTGGCATGTACTGTCCTTATTTTCTGTTCGAAGCACTTTATGTGGTGTCGCCCCTACACCGGACTGTGGCATTGTTATTCCGCATTTTCCGCTCGAGGAGTCTTTCAGACACTCGTTTGGCACCAGCATTATTATTCGGCATTTTCCGCTCGAGGAGTCTTTCAGACACTCGTTTGGCACCAGCATTATTATTCCGCATTTTCCGCTCGAGGATTCTTTCAGACACTCGTTTGGCACCAGTATTATTATTCCGCATTTTCCGCTCGAGGAGTTTTTCAGACACTCGTTTGGCACCAGTATTATTATTCCGCATTTTCCGCTCGAGGAGTCTTTCAGACACTCGTTTGGCACTCGCATTACTATTCTGCAGTTTCCGCTCGAGGCGTCATTCAGACCCTCGCTTGGCACCCAGTATTTATTATCTCTATGTCTGCTCGCACTGGTTAACTTGTTCATGTGTTTCATGTTTGCATTTGTTATACCTTATGTCCGAACTGTCTTGCGAGTACTTTCATAGTACCCACCTGGCTTGTTGATTTGGCCAGATGTTGACGAAGGCGATCTCTTGGATGAAGAGTTTGATAGCGCGTCCGATGCCTAGAGGAGTCCCAGTCAGTCCTGCGCGATCCCGGATTTTGGTCACTTATGTTGTTTACGCTTCCGCCACCCGCAATAAGTCTTCTCGAGCCTCACTCCGACGCTCGAAGAGCTGTAGTCTTCTGGAATCATATCACTCGCTTCGCGGTGATATTTCCACCACCGTTATTATCGTGAGTTAGTAGTTTGCCACCCTATCCGCCGTGTTGTTTTATCGGCGTGCATGTAATAAATTGTTGGGCAGCCTCTGCTCAACCTTGTATTATATTTAGTACTCCTGGTATTTTTCTTCTGTGACCAAGATATTGTCTACCAGTGAGAAGGAATTCTTCTTCGCTGGTCCGAAAAAGGGATTGGTCTCTCAATAATTGTTTTATTGAAAAACCGGTCGTGACAAGCTTGGTATCAGAGCCAGGCTGACTATAGGAAGCCACTAGGTGCGATCGCTAATCGGTTATTAGCGTCTTTTGTGCTTTGTCAGCATTTTTGCAATTGTAGCTATTTTCTGTTGGTCATCATAAAATTTATGACATGACTGCTCAGAATTTTTGCCTACTTTTGTAGATGGCTGGCAGCAGCTGTGAGAATCGAGTGTTCACCAACGTGCCCGAGGGGTTTGTCAAGCTCCTCGTCTCCATCACCAAGCTCGCGATCGGGCCAGCAGCTCGCCCGGAGTTCACCCTCTATCAGCACAAGCTCAGTGACGACGTGTCTATGCACCAGGCTGTGGTGCAGTTCAAGGGAGGACGTTCAGCTGCATGCCACTTCCGTTTTGTGGGAAGGGCCATGCCTACGGAGAGGCATGCCATGCAGATGGCTGCCCGTGAGGCGATAGCTCGCCTTCGGGACATCCTTCCTACGATGAAGACTCGTCGCTACCGCTACCTCCCATGCCATGTGCCTTACACCAGCCACTATGCGTTCGCCTGCCATCGGGGAGAACGAGATGAAGCCATCGAGATGGTTGTGGAGTATCTCAAGGCTCTGGAGGAGTCTTTCGACAACCTCGTAGATGATCTTGTGGCTGCCCGCATGGACTTAGTCCGTGGCGGTCCTGCCAGCAGGAAGGAGCTTCTCCACACGGCGCCGCCTCTGACATTTGTCTCGTCTTCAGCCTCATATGCACCGGCCGTTTTGGCCACTGCTCGCCGTCTGCCTACCACTGAGGAGTTCGACCGAGTCATCGCTCCTACTCCAGTCAGAGCCGCACCGCCTGCCGCACGCGCTCTACCACCAGTCGCTCCCGCACCATCACCGTAGCGCAGCATCACGCGCCAGGAGCCAGCTAGAGAGGAGGAGGTTGATTCTCCTGGACCGCTGAGCCTTGCCATCGGCAAGGGGAAGGAGATCTTCACCATCTCCGACTGAGAGCACCGAGTAGCCGCGTGTTATGCCTGCTTGTATGATGTGTTGTTTTTATCTGTCCGCTAGTTTGTATTGGTGTGTTTGCTGCCTTCCGGAGTAGTACGCTAGTTTTTAATAACATGTCAGGATTGTGTACGCACAACCTGAGTGCTGTATCTTGTATTTGCTTTCGCATGTAAGATTTGTGTTAAGCCCTTCTTCTCCGTGAAAAATCATTTGTGTTTCTTTGAAAACCTTGAAGCCTTTTGATTATTGCCTTTGCAAGATTTCTCTTGTGCTACACAGTTTTTCTCATGGGTTTTGCAAATAATACCCCAGACTGGAAAAATGTCTCGCCCATGGACTCGCTCTATGCCCAATCAGCCAGAAGAGGTTTACGGAACACAGACCAGCAACAATTTCACTCAGGGTCAGTCCAGCCAACAGGACAGCGAAGCAGCACTATCTCAAGTATGCCGTCTCTTCGAGCAAAGTCAGCAACAGCACCAAGAGATGATGAACCATGTCATCAACATGGGAAACCACCATGAACACTATCAACCACATTCCAAGTTATCTGAGTTACAGAAGACTCGCCCCTCAACTTTTGCTCACACCGATAGGCCACTGGAAGCCGATGATTGGCTTCGTGAGATTGAAAGGAAACTGATTATCGCTCAGTGCTCAGATCATGAGAAGGTGCTTTATGCACCACACTACCTTACTGGAGCAGCCGCAGCATGGTGGGAAAACTTCCTACACATGCATCCCAGGGAACACAACATCACCTGGGAAGAATTCAAGGAAGGCTTCCGTGGGGCACACATCCCCAGGAGCATCCTAAAGATCAAGAAGAGAGAGTTTGATGACCTGAAGCAAAGAGGCATGTCCGTCACAGAATACAACGGCCAGTTTACCCAATTGTCTCGCTATGCCTACGACGAGCACATGACAGAAAACAAGAAGATGGAAAAATTCCTGGACGGCCTAGCACCAGCATTGAGATGCCAACTGATTGTACACACCTTTCCGGATTTTAAGACGCTGGTGGACAAGGCCATCACCCTGGAGAATGAGCGCCGTAGTCTGGAAGATATCCATAAGCGAAAGAGGGACAAGACGACTCTTGCCCGCAGTAACCGAGGCAAGACTGAGAGCCCAAGGACAGACGCAAGGAGATCCACGACTACTGAGCCAAGGCCCGTCGGACAGTTTCATGCCAGAGATAAGGAATTCACATACCATCCAGGGGTCACCTGCTATGCTTGTGGTCAACAAGGGCATTATGCTAAACAGTGTCCGAAGCCGAGGGACTCGGCACCCAAGCCGAACAATGGTGGGAACAATCCAGCCCCCAAGCGCAACAACTTCAACCCCAGCAACAACCACAGGAAGGGTCACCTGAACCATGTGACCAGGGAAGAAGCGCAGAATGCCCCAGACATCGTGCTCGGTACATTCCCTGTCAACACAATACCTGCCACGGTTTTGTTTGATTCTGGAGCTTCCCATTCGTTCGTTTCGAAGAGTTTTGTTTCGCAACACGGTTTTCCGATACTTCCCTTGGAAAAATCTATGATCATCAAGTCCCCCGGAAATAAGAAAATTGCTCAGGGTTACTGCCAAGGAGTGGTCATTGAGTTCGAAGGACTACCATTCCACGCGAATCTCATCGTGCTGGAAAGTAAAGGACTGGATGTCATTTTAGGAATGGACTAGTTAACCACCAACAAAGGATTCATCGACTGTTTCAATCGGACAGTGATTCTCACTCACCATCATGGCAAGACTATAAGAGTTTCCGCTCAAGAAAGGCCACGATCACAGAAACCAAAACTGAACAAAATGGACATTGCAGAACTAAGAAAAGTTCCAGTGGTATGCGAGTTTCCTGATGTGTTCCCGGAAGAACTACCAGGCATGCCACCAGACCGAGAGATAGAATTCAGCATTGAACTAGCACCTGGCACCGCCCCCATTTATAAGAAGCCTTATAGAATGGCACCCTCAGAATTGGTGGAGTTCAAGAAGCAGATAAAGGAATTGTTGGACAAAGGATTTATTCGAGCCAGCTCCTCACCATGGGGTTCGCCCGTGTTGTCCGCCAAAAAGAAAGATGGGACACTAAGGCTGTGCATAGACTATTGAGCCCTCAATATGGTCACCATCAAAAACAAATATCCGATGCCACGAATAAATGATTTGTTTGACCAGCTCGCACAGGCCAAGGTATTCTCAAAAATTGATTTGAGATCGGGATATCACCAATTGAAAGTACAGACGGAGGATATTCCCAAGACAGCTTTCACTTCCAGATATGGGTTATACGAGTTTACAGTGATGCCTTTTGGACTAACGAACGCCCCCGCATATTTCGTCCACCTCATGAACAAAGTGTTCATGAAATTCATGGACAAATTTGTGGTGGTATTCATTGACGACATTCTGGTGTACTCAAGGACACCAGAAGAACATGCTGAGCACCTCAGAATTGTTTTGGGAGAATTGAGGAAACATCAGTTGTACGCCAAATTTAGCAAATGCGAATTTTGGCTAAGACAGGTTGGTTTCTTGGGCCATATATTGAACCAAGAAGGAGTGGCCGTAGACCCAGAAAAAGTCAAGGCCATACTAGACTGGAAGCCACCCGCGAATGTTACAGATGTGCGGAGTTTCCTAGGAATGGCCGGATATTACAGGAGGTTTATTGAAGGATTCTCCACTATGGAAAAACCTATAACACAGTTACTCAAGAAGGACAAGAAATTTGTATGGACGGAAGCATGCGAGCAGAGCTTCCAAGAACTCAAGAAGAAACTGACAACCGCACCGGTCTTAACTGTGCCAGACATACACAAAAGTTTTGAAGTGTATTGTGACGCGTCCCGAAAAGGTCTCGGATGTGTGCTAATGCAAGATGGCAAAGTTGTCGCATATGCCTCCAGGCAACTGCGAAAACATGAGGAAAATTACCCAACACATGACCTGGAGCTAGCAGCAGTTATACATGCACTCAAGGAGTGGAGGCACTTTCTGTTGGGAAATCGCTGTGAAATATATACAGACCATAAGAGCCTCAAATATATTTTCACACAGCCAGAGCTGAATTTACGCCAACGACGCTGGTTGGAACTGGTCAAGGACTATGACGTCGGTATTCACTACCACCCAGGGAAAGCAAATGTAGTGCCCGATGCCCTTAGTCGAAACCCCAGCCCGGACAGTGACGGTCAGCAAAGTTTGAGGCCTGAGTTTCAGCGAGAGTTCACTCGGCTCAACATGATGTTAGTCTCTGAGGGCACCGTATCGAACCTGGAGATACAACCCACCCTAGTGGAACAAATCAAGAAGGCTCAACAGGGACATCCCAGTATCGAAGGCATAAAGAAGAAAATGAACCTTAGTAAGACTTCATAATTCGTCACGGACAGTGAAGGAACACTATGGTACCGAGACAGACTTTGCGTACCTAACATTGAGGAACTCAAGCAACAGATCTTGACGGAAAGCCACACCGCTCCCTACTCGATCCATCCTGGAGGAACCAAAATGTACAAGGACATTCAGGAAAGATTTTGGTGGCACGGTATGAAAAGAGATATAGCCACATTCATTGCTTGTTGCGATTCATGTCAGCGCATCAAGGCCGAGCACCAAAAGCCAGCAGGGCTACTCTAGCCTAACAGGATACCGGAGTGGAAATGGGATGAAATCGGAATGGACTTCATTGTCGGATTACCCCGATCACAGCGTGGAAAAGACGCCATATGGGTCATCACGGACCGACTAACCAAGGTTGCCGACTTCATTCCTGTGAAGACTACCTACTCCACACAAAGACTGGCAAAACTCTATCTCTCCCGTATAGTTTGCTTGCACGGAGTCCCAAAGACTATAATATCAGACCGAGGCACCCAATTTGTCTCCAAATTTTGGGATCACCTACAACAAGCTCTGGGCACGCAACTAGCTTTCAGTACAGCATACCACCCTCAGACTGATGGACAGACGGAACGTGTGAACCAGATCCTAGAGGATATGCTAAGAGCCTGCGTACTCACCTATGGATCCAGTTGGGAAGAGAGTTTCCCGTATGCCGAATTTGCTTACAACAACAGTTACCAAACCAGCTTGCAAATGGCACCCTTTGAAGCGTTGTACGGACGAAGATGTCGTACCCCTCTGAATTGGTCAGAAACAGGTGACAGCCGTATCTTTGGCCCAGACATGCTCAAAGAGGCCGAGGAAAAAGTTAAGCAAATCAGGGACAGACTCAAGACAGCACAGAGCCGCCAAAAGAGCTACTCAGAAGCACCGTGAGGTCAGCTTTGAACCTGGTGATTCCGTATACCTCCGAGTATCTCCTATGAGGGGTCTGCAACGGTTCAAAATTAAGGGGAAGCTAGCCCCAAGATTTATTGGACCATTTTGTGTAAAGGAACGAAGAGGCACGGTGGCCTACCAACTAGACCTCCCCAAGGAGCTGTCAGATGTCCATGACGTGTTCCACGTCTCACAGTTAAGAAAATGTGTGAGCAACCCAGAAAAGCATGTACCTCATGAGGACATTGATATGCAACCAGATCTCACCTACAGAGAAAGGCCAGTAAAGATTTTAGAAGAGTCTGAACGGAGGACCCGTCAGAAAACAACAAGATTTTTCAAGGTTCAGTGGAGCAACCACACTGAGGATGAAGCTACATGGGAAAGGGAAGATTTCCTTCGAGCAGAGTATCCATATCTATTTGAGGATCAGCAGAAATCTCGAGGACGAGATTTTTCCTAAGGGGGTAGGTGTTGTGACACCCAGGTTTTTATTTGGATTTTTTTTAAAGATTTTTATTTGACTTGAGGGGAGTGATTTAAACTTTTCTTCGAGAAAACTCTCGCTCTCAAATATCTTTCTTTATGGCAAAAGTTTTGTTTGGATTCACCCAAGATCTGCCTTTGGTCTTGGAAGTTCTTACTTTTCATTTGGGCTCAAGACAAAATGTTTCTCATTTGGGAAAATAACTTCTGAAAATCTTTTTGATTTTTGCCCTATGGCTTTTGGAAAGTCCTTTGCCACTTTCAACTATTCCCTCTTGCCATGGCATTAGTGCAAATCCTCTCCCCAAACCCTTCCCTCACCTTTGGATCATGTTTTACACCTAATCCAGCAGGTTGAACCTCCCCATGTGATTATTTTCATTCAAATTCTATTCAAACAAATTTCTGTCTTCTATTCTACCACTTGGAGATTTACAAAGGAACTCCACTTTCTGTCTTGATTTTTGGCCCCAAACTTCTTTCCCCTCCTAGTCCTTTGAACCCTCAACCTAGAACCAAGAAGATCCACTGGTCTTCAGTTCAAAATTTTCAAACTACATCTGCTGCAAGTTTGGACCAGATTTGTCAAATTTGGTGAAATTCATTCAAAACCTTCTCCAAAAATTCCAAGTAAATTCAGGCAGCCCCTGGGTGCTTTGAGTGATCATCTCACCAAGTTACAGCTCCAGAAAAATTCATTTCATTGCAAAATCCTTCTGTCGAACACCTGCAGTGCACTATCTCTGTCAGATTCAGAAAGTTCAGAGAACACTGCAGTGGCTGCTGTCGTTTTCTTCAGAGGAGGACGTCGATCTCGCCAGTACCACCGCGTCGCCTTGCTCCTCGTCCCCGCCCACTTGTCCCTGCACCGCACGAGTGCCTGGCACCTTGCGGGCGTCGGCGACGAGCAGCAGAAGGTGCGCCGCCCCGTGACCGATGCCGGTGGCGGCTTTGCGGACGCCAGCGGGAGACACGGCGCCGACGACGCCACCTAGCGCCGCCCAAACCACCGGAGCTCGCCACGTGGCCTTCCACTCCCCCGAACGCGCTGCCGCTCTCTTCGTGAACCGCAGGGCGCGGAGCGCGCTCTTTGCCGCCGTTGAGCCCGTGCGGTCACCTCACCGTGGACCGACACCATTACGCCAAGACCGACCCCGTTTAGCTGCAAATCGAGTCCAGTAACATCCACTGATGCTGCCCGACCGCTCAAACCCCCTGCCAACCCACTGCTCCGCCGTAATCGCTCGCCGGAGATTCACCGTTCATGGCCACCCCGTCGATCTGCCTATAAATAGGCGCCCCGAGCTTCAACTCGAGCACCCACCAGCCCTACACTTCCCCTAGAGCACGCCTAGCCACTGGAAGAGCCTCGAGGAGGTCTCCTTCCTCGACTCCGGCCGCCGCGAACCGCCACGGGATCCAGCCCGATTCGCCACCGTGTGTGCTCCTCCGCCTCCATTCTCTTGCCAGTAGCTTCACCATGCATCACTCGTTCTGACCCGCGCCTCAATTCGTAGTTTGCAGCCCTCCACCAGAGTTCCCCATCCTCACCCGAGCCACCGTCCGCCGGAGATAGTGTGGCCGTCGACGTGGTGCTCCCCGTTGGACGAGTCCACCACCCACCGACGAGGAAGAGGACGCTGAATCTCTTGGTACCCTCCGTTTCTCCTAACTCGCCGGGTTCGACGCCGGCGTCCACCACAACCTTCAGGCGCCGGCGAACTTTTCAAACCTGACATGTGGACCCCGCGTGTTAGCCTCTGTTCTTTTATTCGCGAACTGTTTTCTGTTGACGCCTTCGGGCAAAGTACGTTTTCTCCTTTGCGCTTGCGCATTTCCAGCCAAAGCGTTTTCTGTTTTCTCAGTTAAAACCCTGGAACTTTTCTGTTTCATTACAGATAAGTCCCTGGGCAGAAACCTTTATAACTTTTTAATAAAAAGGTATTTTTGAGTGATTCTTTTTCTGA
The DNA here is from genome assembly GCF_018294505.1 of Triticum aestivum. NCBI lineage: Eukaryota > Viridiplantae > Streptophyta > Magnoliopsida > Poales > Poaceae > Triticum > Triticum aestivum. The sequence goes on along the minus strand of NC_057808.1, from coordinate 296,659,917 downwards.
CAATCTTCAAATTTTGTCTAGTTTTTCATGGGATTTATTTGAAAAATATTTGGAAAAGTCTCTGTGCATGTGTTGGTTTTCACGTTAGTACCCGTTTCGTGATTGCCATAGGTTCCGGGAGAGGTGACGGAGCCGCGAACTTCGCCGAGCTAGACTCCGACTTCTCTGAACCAGGCAAGCATGTTTGAACATTTGATATGGCAGATGTTTTGCATGTTCATGTGAGAGTTTGTGCGTGGCATATGAGTGTCGGTAAGATGCCTCGTTGCTTGTAAGGCAACGACCCGGTTGTTCCGAAGTTGCGATGACCTCTGATGAGAGGTGGCCTAATCATGTGATGACATGAAGGGCAGCAAGGTGGTACTGTTGTAGCATACCAGCCTTGCATCATCCGACTTCCTTCGACGTTAACGTGGTTGGAGTCACGTTATCGATCTTTTCCCGCATGTTCCAAAGTTGCGATGATCTCTGATGAGAGATGGCCTGATTATGTGGTGACATGAAGGGCAGCAAGGTGGTACTGTTGTAGCATGCCAGCCTTGCGTCATCCGACTTTTCCGACGTTAACATGGTTGGAGCCGTGTTACCGTCCCTTCTCTTTTCCGTGCTACCACATGTCTCATTGCCAGGATGCGGTTTAGTAAGTTGGTAACCTCTTTCCGTGTACACACCAAACAGAGAGGCCGGGATGATGGTACCTTGGCCCAGGATTAAAGCCAGTCATCCGGTCAGGGGGCATGGGTGTTTCCGGTTGGGACCGAGAGGGTGGGCACCCCCTTATAGCGCGCGTATAGAAATTTGATCCCATGCTACGCGAGGTTGTAGCCTCCCCGACTCAAGATTTTTCTTGAATGTTGCCGAGGGTGATCCCTGGCTTCGGATGGTTGAATTGGGTGTGTACTGGTTAGACGTGTTCCTTCCAAAACACCGTAGACGGAACTAGTCCCCGTGACTACTGAAATCCGATGGCTGTGGTTAAGTACAAACTCTGCAGAGTCAATTCTTTCCAAATCATCGTATCCATGATCAAGTAATGAAAACTTTATCTCCATATCTATCCGTGTGAAAAACTTGCCCCCGGTGAACAAGCTCAAGTGGTAAATCCAGATTGTTTGTTATTCCTGTGGATGGACTAACTTTATATTTGTCTCATGTTTGTGATAATTTATGTTCCCGAACTATTGTATTGTTGAGCTGTGATATAAGCCCTTTATGTGACATCGCGCAGACGTCCGACTGTGGCGTGTTCTATTTTCTTACTTTAAATATAAGCCCTTTATGTGATGTCGCTCAGACGTCCGACTGTGGCATGTACTGTCCTTATTTTCTGTTCGAAGCCCTTTATGTGGTGTCGCCCCGATGCCCGACTGTGGCATTATTATTCCGCATTTTCCGCTCGAGGAGTCTTTCAGACACTCGTTTGGCACCAGCATTATTATTCCGCATTTTTCGCTCGAGGAGTCTTTCAGACACTCGTTTGGCACCAGCATTATTATTCCGCATTTTCCGCTCGAGGAGTCTTTCAGACACTCGTTTGGCACCAGTATTATTATTCCGCATTTTCCGCTCGAGGAGTCTTTCAGACACTCGTTTGGCACTCGCATTACTATTCTGCAGTTTCCGCTCGAGGCGTCATTCAGACCCTCGCTTGGCACCCAGTATTTATTATCTCTATGTCTGCTCGCACTGGTTAACTTGTTCATGTGTTTCATGTTTGCATTTGTTATACCTTATGTCCGAACTGTCTTGCGAGTACTTTCATAGTACTCACCTGGCTTGTTGATTTGGCCAGATGTTGACGAAGGCGATCTCTTGGATGAAGAGTTTGACAGCGCGTCCGATGCCTAGAGGAGTCCCAGTCAGTCCTGCGCGATCCCGGATTTTGGTCACTTATGTTGTTTACGCTTCCGCCACCCGCAATAAGTCTTCTCGAGCCTCACTCCGACGCTCGAAGAGCTGTAGTCTTCTGGAATGATATCACTCGCTTCGCGGTGATATTTCCACTACCGTTATTATCGTGAGTTAGTAGTTTGCCACCCTATCCGCCGTGTTGTTTTATCGGCGTGTATGTAATAAATTGTTGGGCAGCCTCTGCTCAACCTTGTATTATATTTAGTACTCCTGGTATTTTTCTTCTGTGACCAAGATATTGTCTACCAGTGAGAAGGAATTCTTCTTCGCTGGTCCGAAAAGGGGATTGGTCTCTTAATAATTATTTTATTGAAAAACCGGTCGTGACAAACACCGAGGTGGGTGGCGGCCAAGCCGGCGGCGAGGCAGGCGGCTCCGGGCTTGGAGCCAGCTTCGACGACTAGCCGGATGACGACGAGGTGGAAGTCGTCCCACGCAGCTAGCCGGCGTCTGGCCACGGCGCGGGTTTCTCTGCCGTGGCGCCTGCTCGGGGCGGCGGGCAGGAGCGTCGTGCCACGTCAGGCTTGTTTGGCAGTCGGTCGAAGAAGCCCAAGGGCGGGGCGGCGGCGACCAGGCGGGATGAGGCGGCCGCGAAGGCGGCCCGCTTCCGCAAGGTGGTGAAGCAGCCGCACACGGTGTCGGCGTAAGTGCATACTTCTTTGTGCATTCTTTCTTCTTTTCTTTGGTAGTTTCTGAATCCTTGTCCTTCCTCAAAAAATCAGGGCTCCGCTATCGCTCGAGCGGGTTGCTGCCGCCTCCGTCGTTGGATCGCCGGGAAGATCCGGGAGCACCCGCCGCGTGGACCCCCGCGCCGAGCTTCAGGCGACGATGGAGCGAAACACGCGGGAGGCGCGGGAGGAGCGGGAGGCAGAGGAGTTGAGGGCGGCTGCCGCCAAGGCGGCACAGGAGGAGGAGGAGGCGAAGGCGCGCGCCGATGCAGCGGCCAAGGCCCAAGCGGAGGCTGCGGCCATCGCGATGGCGGAGGGGGCCTTGCTCGTCACCCCTCTGCGCGTCGCGGCGCCTGAAGCCCCAGAGCCCCCACCAGAGGAAGCCGGCGGCAACCATCCGGGACTGGAGAGGGAGGACGACGTCGACGTCCTGGAGAGGGAAGCGGCACCAGCCCCGCCGACTAGGGCAACCCAAGACGGCCGGCCTAACTTGCCGCCTGCGCAATCGGCCGAGGGCGAGCCGGCCGCAAGGACGGATCTGGTGGTCCAGTCGCCCTTGCGCCAGCGCACGGGGAAGGCCGCGGGCCCTAGCTCCTCGGCCCAGGACATGGAGGCGGCCAGCGCCAGCTCGGGGTGGACGCCGGGTGGAGGGACGGCTGTGGTGAACGTGGCAGCGCAGGACGTCCGGAGCCGGCTTCAGGCCCAGGCTGCGGCGCTGAGGAAATATAATGACGTGTTCCTCGCGACGCGGGCGGCCATTCGGGTTAGTCTTCTTGTCTTTGCTTTTTTGATCTTGGTTTCTTCCGTTGGGGCGCGTCAGCGCACCCACTAGGTGTAGTCCCCGAGTTCCGAGTCGGCTGCAGAGCAGGCGGCTTGGAACTTCCTAGCGGGCCTTTTTTTGCCATTCTTGTTCTCATTCGCTCCTCTGCCTGACTTGCAGGACTACCACAACCTCCACGCGGCTGCCTTCAACTCCCAGGCTCGGGAGCTGACCCAGAAGACTGCTGACCTATCTGAGAGCCGGGGTAAGTGTTTCGTCTTTTATCTCACGTGGGGGCGCGTCAGCGCACCCACTGGGTGTAGTCCCCGAGATTCGGGCCGACTGCTGAGCAGTCGGGTCGGATCTTCCTTGACGACTTCTCCCTTATTGCTTCTTTCTTTTATGCCATCCCTGCAGCGGCCAACGCCAGTCTGAGGGAACAGCTGGGCGGGACTCAGGCCGCCCTCCGCGCTAAGGAGGCCGAGTTTGCCGCCTTGGCACAGGAGCGTGACCGCCTGGCCAAGAGGTTGGCCGACCAGGAGGAGAGCCACAAGGCGGCCCTGAAGGCGGTGCAGGACAGCGAGGCCGCCCTCCAAGCCGAGTATGAGACAGAGGCGGCTAGCTGGGCCGAAGCGAAGCAGACGCTGATCAACGGCTATGGCCAGATCAAAGACTTGGTTGATGGTAGGCCGCCTTCCTCTTTGTCCTTGCTTGCCGCTTGCCGCTTTAGCTCATTTTCTGACTTGGTGTTTTTCTCTTCTTTCTCCTTCTTCTTTGCGCAGAGTACTTCCCTGGCTACTCTACCGCCGCCAACCAGGTCGTCGAGGCCCACCGCGAGGCACGGAGGCAGGTTGGCGCCGAGATCGCGCCAAACGCTCGTCGGTCGCTGGAGGAGCAACTCTTGGCGATCCAGGCCCGCCTCCAGCTGGCTCATCGCATGCTCCGCCGGCTTCAGCGTGTTGGGGCGCAGGTGTTGGCCGCTCTCTGGTCTGGTGAAGTGATTCCCCGCACCCCCAGTCGGACTGCCGACTGGCTGGAGGTGGCGGTCGGCCGCTTCGAGGCCTGGAAGGCTTCGGCGGCTCGGTCCGGCGCCAGGCGGTCGCTGGAGTTCGCCAAGGCCTGGTATCCCGAGCTGAGTCTGGACCAGCTGGCCACCTGGCGGCAGGAGGCCGACACGGAGCTGGAGCCGGCGCGGCTGGCTATCATCCAGCGGGCTTCGGCGATCGCCGACTACACCGACACCAGCGCCTTCGCTCCTGAGGTGGACGACAATGGTGTTGCCCAGCCGGAGGAGTGGTTCGGGCTGAACCCAGTAGACGGCGAGGACTCGGCGGAGGAGATCGACTCCAGCGACGAGGGCGAGGAGGAGGAGGAGGGGGGTGAAGACGCCGGGCCAGATGGTGGAGCGGTCGGTCAGCCTCAGCTTGACCGTGCCTCCAGCAACAAGGCACGCGCGGGTGCACCGCCTGCAGCCGGCGATGACCAAGCCGAGACCCGCCAGCCGACCATTCCTCCAGCCGGTGGCGCCGTCTCCACCGACCAACCCGGCTCCCACACTGCGCCCTTAGTCTAGTCTGCTGCCTCTATTTTCCTGTTTTACCACTCTTGGAACAGTATTTTGTTAGGTTTGCACAATTCCACCCACTGGGGGTGTATTCGAACTATATTGATTGCCAGCCTGTTGGGGGCCTTATGTGTAAATATAATTATGCATGCGTTTGGCTTTCCCTTGTTCTTTTCTTTTCATCCTTCTGCTGTTTCCTTTGCCGCCCTCCCTTGGTTGCCGCCTCCCTAGTCGGACAGTTGCTCTGCAATCTGTGGCTGGAGAAGTGCTTGGCCGGTTGGGAGGGCAAGTACTCTAGCTTTGTTGGATTTTGGCGAAGTGACTGGGAGGCCGGCCAGCCGGCTGTTTTGACAGCCGGTAGGCATGGTTGGAGGCCGTCTTTGTGTTATATAAGTTCGTTAGTCCTTAGCCATTTTTCGTGTGGCCATCCTTTTTGCCTTTGGCTCTTGCCAATCGGACAGTCGGTTCTTCGAGCTGCGACTTTCAACAAGAGAGGGCTCGGGTGCTGGCACACTACTTGTCTGGCTTCAGGTAGAACTTTTAATATAACTTAAGGCGGCCAGTCCCCGGGCCGACTGGTCGAACCCGGTGCCAGACAGAAAATCAAATGTAATAATACATTCATGAGTATGACGCTCATCATTCATAGATAAAGGAGGGCAGTCCCTGAGTGCTCCTCGGGGGGCCCGTTGCTTCGTACTTAATACAAAAAGGTAGCATGATACATACTACTTTCAACTGTAAAATCTTCTCAGGAGGTTCGCGTTCCATGGTTGCTCCGACTCCTTGCCGGAATCGTCCCTCTTGCATGCTCTTGGTTTTTGTGCGTCAATCAGGTAGTAGGAGTCGTTGCCTACTGCTTTGCTGATGACGAAAGGGCCTTCCCAAGGGGCCGAGAGCTTGTGCTGGCCGGCTGTTCGCTGGATCAGCCGAAGCACAAGTTCGCCCTCTTGGAAAGATCTTGGCTTGACCTTTCGGTTGTGGTAACGGCGCAAACCCTGCTGGTAGATGGCGGACCGGCTGAGTGCTAACAGCCGGCCTTCTTCCAGCAGGTTGACGCCGTCTTGTCGCGCTTCCTTGGCCTCCGCCTCCATGTACATGGTGACCCGAGGCGAGTCAAACTCGATGTCAGTTGGGATGACAGCCTCGGCACCATATACAAGGAAGAACGGAGTGAAGCCGGTTGACTTGTTTGGGGTAGTACGCAGACTCCAGAGGACAGCCGGCAGCTCATCGAGCCAGCAGCCGGCCGATCGCTCCAGTGGTACGACTAGTCGGGGCTTGATGCCGGAGAGGATGAGTCCATTTGCTCGCTCGACCTAGCCGTTTGACTGCGGGTGGGCAATGGACTCTAAGTCCAGTCGGATACCTGCGTCGCGTAGAAACATGCCAGTGCTCCTTTGGCAAAATTTGTGCCGTTGTCGGTGATGATGCTGTGCGGCACGCCGTACCGAGTAGTGATGTCGGCAATGAATGTCACGGCAGTCGGCCCGTTCAGCTTCTTGATCGGCTTAGCTTCGATCCACTTGGTAAATTTGTCCACGGCGACAAGCATGTGTCAAGCCGCCGCGGGCTATCTTGAATGGGCCGACCATGTCCAGCCCCCAGACAGCAAAGGGCCAGGTGAGGGGGATGGTCTTGAGTGCAGAAGCCGGCAGGTGTTGCTTGGAACTGAAGACTTGGCATCCTTTGCAGCTTTTGACTATCTCTTTGGCATCTTCCAAAGCAGTCGGCCAAAAGAAACCATGGCGGAAAGCTTTGGCCACAAGTGATCTTGAGGCTGCGTGGTGGCCGCATTCGCCTTGGTGGATATCCTTGAGGATTGCCACACCTTTCTCTGGCTCGACGCAGCGCTGGAAGACTCCAGTGATGCTGCGCTTGACAAGCTCTCTGTTTATTATTGCATATGCTCCGGCTCAGCGTTGCACTAATCTTGCCGAGATCTCATCAGTCGGCAGCTCTCTGTTGACTAGGAAGTTGAGGATGGGCTGGGCCCATGATGTAGCTGTGACTTCTTCTACTGTTAGTACGGCCACTGTGACTCGGGTGGGTGGGTTGGGTGGTGGGGAGTTGGAGTCGGCCACCGCTTCTTGTGTTGCTGCAGTCCCCGGGGCGGGTTCTGAAGTCCCCGAGCCGGGTGCGACTACGGTAGTCCCCGGGCCGCTTGTCGAAGTCCCTGAGCCGCCTGCTGGGTTCCTCTAGTCGGATCCGGCTGCATCGGGGGCGGGCGGTACGAAGATAGAATCCGACTCTGGAGACGGCTTGATAGACGGTTTGAGGAGGCGCTGGAGAGAGACACCGGTTGGTATAGCCTGTCGGGTGGAGCCGATCCGTGCCAGGGCATCTTCTTGGTCGTTGTCGGCCCGTGGCACGTGAAGGAACTCGCACCCTTCGAAGTACCCACTGGTCTGCTGGACGAGGAATCGATAGCTCGCCATGTTTGCATCCTTGGCGTCCCAGCCGCCAGATGACTGCTGGACCACCAAGTCTGAGTCGCCATAACACAGGATCCGGTGTATGCCGAGCTCTTTGGCTAGCCGGAGCCCGTGTATGAGCGCCTCGTACTCGGCCACGTTGTTGGAGGCGGCGAAGTGGATTTGCAGCGTGTATCTGAGTTTGTCGCCCTTGGGAGAGGTGAGGACGATGCCGGCTCCCAAGCCGGTGCGCATCTTGGACCCGTCGAAGTGCATCCGCCAATGGGTAGAGTCGGGAGCCGGCGGTAGGTACTGGGTCTCGGCCCAGTCGACGAGGAAGTCGGCCAATGCTTGGGACTTGATGGCGGTGCGGGGCTGGTAGAAGATTGTGTAAGGTGCCAGCGCAATGGCCCATTTAGCCACCCGGCCGGATGCATCCCAACTGCCCATGATCTCGGCAAGCGGGGCGGTGCATACGACCGTGATGGGATGCTCTTGAAAGTAGGGCTTCAGCTTCTTGGCGGCGAAGTACACTCCATAGCACATCTTCTGGTAGTGCGGGTAGTTTTGCTTTGAGCTAGATAGTACTTCGCTTAGATAATATACCGGCCTCTGGACTAGCTGGGCTCGGCCTTCTTCTGGGCGCTGGACCACGACGACTGTACGGACCACTCGGCTAGTTGCGGCAATGTAGAGGAGCATGGGCTCCTTCTCAGTCGGCGCCGCCAGGACAGGTGGAGTGGTCAGCATTTTCTTCAACTCATGGAAGGCTTGGTCTGCTTGGTCATTCCACTCGAAATGAGTGGATTTCTTCATGAGTCGGTACAGGGGGAGAGCCTTCTCTCCTAGCTGGCTGATAAAGCGGTTTAGGGAGGCCAGGGACCCAGTGAACTTCTGCACGTCTCGCGACTTGGTGGGAATCTCCATTCTCTCAATGGCCTTGATCTTCACAAGGTTGCACTCAATGCCGCGTTCGGAGACCAGAAAACCTAGAAGCTGGCCGGCTGGTACTCCGAACACGCATTCCTCGGGGTTGAGCTTGATCTGGAATCAGCGCAAGTTGGCAAATGTTTCTTTGAGGTCCTCCAGCAGGGTGCCGCGCTTCTCTGTCTTCACCACAATATCATCTACGTAGACGTGGGCATTTCTACTGAGTTGCTTGAGGAGGCATTTCTGCATGCAACGCTGAAAAGTGGCACCGGCATTCCTCAAGCCGAATGTCATAGTCAGGTAACAGAAAGCTCCGAATGGTGTGATGAAGGCAGTCTTCAGGCGGTCTGCTGGGTCCAACTTGATCTGATGGTATCCTGAGTAGGCATCCAAAACACTCAACAGCTCGCATCCGGCTGTGGAGTCTATCACTTGATCAATCCGTGGCAAAGCAAACGGATCTTTGGGGTAGGCCTTGTTGAGGCTGGTGTAGTCGATACACATACGCCATTTGTTGTTCTTCTTCAACACCAAGACTGGGTTGGCAAGCCACTCTGGGAAAAATACTTCCATAATAAAGCCGGCGGCAAGGAGCCGGGCTATCTCTTCTCGTACGATTCTTCTCTTCTCTTCTGACAGTCGGCGGAGAGGCTGCTTGACCGGCTTCGCGTCGGCTCGGACGTGTAATTTGTGCTCGGCGAAATCCTTCGGAACACCCGGCATGTCCTTTGGGGACCATGCAAAGATGTCTCGATTCTCACGGAGGAAGTCGACGAGCTCGCCTTCCTATTTACTATCGAGGTTTAAACCAATGACTGCAAACCTTTCCAGGTTCTCCGGGTCCAGAGGTATCTTCTTTGTCTCCTTGGCCGGCTGGAAGGAGCCCTGCGCATCATAATCCTTGGGGTTGGGGGAGAAGGCCGGCTACTTCCCGGCCATGGCCACAACTCGCTCTAGCATCTTCTTATCTTCTGCCACTACGAGGGACTCGGCCAGCCGACTGCTGGCTACGGCGCACTCGATGGACTTCTTGTAGTCGCCGGCTACAGTGACGATCCCCTTCGAGCTCGGCATCTTCATCTTCAGGTAGGCGTAGTGGGGCACAACCATGAACTTGGCCAGGGCAGGTTGGCCAAGCAAGGCGTGGTAAGGGATCTCCAGATCCACTACCTCGAACCAGATTGCTTCTCGGCGAAAGTGATCCTTGTCTCCGAAGAGAACATCCAACTTGATCTTTCCGATCGGGGAACATGACATGCTGGGTACGATGCCATGGAACAAGGTTTGGCTTGGCATGAGCTGCTTCGCCTTTAGGTTCAACTTCTCCATGGTATCGCGGTACAGTATGTTGATACTGCTTCCGTCATCAATCAGAACGCGGGAGAATCGGGCAGCTCGCCTCTCTGTTGCGAGGGTGACATCCAACACTAATGCGTAGGAGCCAGGGGACGGCATCACCTCGGGTGATCGGGCCGGCTCAAGTTGATAGGCCTTTCGGACCAATGCATGAACTCCGGGTTGCTGGAGGCGACTGCGTTGACCTCTTGGTGCTGTCGGCGCCGGCCGCGCTTGTCTTAAACCTGGCTTGTGAAGACGACGTAGGCGGCGTTCTCATCAGGGAACTCATCTTGAATGGCTGCAACTGCTGGTCGAGCAGCCGGCTGCTGGGGGGCTGGAGGCGGCGGGCCGGGAGGCGGAGGCGGCACCAGCCCCTCGCCCTTGGAGATCCGTGTGAGCCAGTGGCACTTTAGAGTCGTATGGTTGGATGGCTTTGCACTGCTGTGGAACTTGCAGGGGACATCAAGAGTCTGCTCGTAGGAGAAGGCCGGCTACCAAGCTGGCCTGCCGCCGTTCTTCTTGGGAGCGGGCCGTTCTTCGGGCTGCTCGTCTTCGACTGTGGCTACCTGCCGACTGGTGGAAGGCGGCATGGGGGCCTTGCGCTTGTGGTCGTTCTGGTAGGGACGCCGATTGGAGTCGCCAGCCGGCGTCTTGGAAGCCGGAGCGAGCACCTTCCCCGAGGCGTCTACTCGGAGCTCGGTTTTCATCGAGGAATCGGCCGTGGCGTACTTGTCTGCAATGATCAGCAGCTCGTCGAGGGTAGCCGGCTCGTCGCAGAGGAGTCGGTGCTTGAGGAGGGTGCGCTCTCGGCACCCGGCGGTGAAGTATTCGATGGCTTGAACCTCGTGCACCCCCTGGCAGGAGTTGCGGAGCTCGGCCCACCGCGTGAGGTAGTCGCGGGGGTTGACTCGTTGGGCCCTTGGACGCATAGGGAGAGCTGGCGGGGCTTGGGAGGCCGCTTGTACGTGCTAGTGAAGTTGTGGACGAAGACTTCCGTGAAGTCCAGCCAGCTGTTGACGCTGTAGGGCTTGAGGGTGTTGAGCCAGGTGCGTGCTGTGCCTTGCAGCATGAGAGGGACGTACTTCACGGCTACGCGCCTGTTGCCGTTCGCTATGCTGACAGCAGTAGAGTAGTCGATGAGCCAATCTTCCAGCTTCACAGAGCCGTTGTACTTGGGCGTGTCTCTGGGGAGCGAGAACCCTTTGGGGAAGGGCTTGTCGTGGATGCGGGGGCCGAAGCATGGCGGGCCGACATCGTCTTGTTCTTCTAGCACCATGGATCGAGCTAGGCGGTCGATCCGGTGGCGGGCGTCGTTCTCGCCGACTCCTTCGCGGTGGCCTAGTCGGCCACCAAGAGTCGGATGCGTGACAGGCGGCGGGGTGGGATATCTCTCCCCTCGAGGTGGGGGAGGAGGCGGATTTCCTTGGCGCTCCACTGCTCGAGGGCGGCCTTCCGCGTCGCGCTCAATGGTGATCCGAGTCCAGCTGCGGCTAGCAGCCGGCCCCTTGTCTTTCCTTGCGCGGGCGCCGCTCGCAGTCGGCGGCATGCTCTCGGCGTGGGGGAGGACTCTCAGCGCGGGCGCCGGCTTCATGCCGTTCTACGGCCGCGTCGATCAGCTGCTGGATGCGCCTTGTCATGTAGGGGAGCTCATCAGCCCCCAGCCCATTTAGCTCTTCAGCGGCCGCCTGAGCGGCTCGCAGATTCTCGAGCGGTGTGGCGTAGATGGGGCGGTCTACCCCCAGCATGCTGGCGATGGCCGCGCCGTGCTTCTTTACGAGGCCGGCTCGGCTCGGCCCGCCATGAGGCGGCGTACCAAAGGCGGCGCGGTCGACTTCGCGCTGGTGAGCCTCGGTGAGGCGTCTCATGGAGGCTATCTTCTGACCCTCCGCGATGAGGGCAAGGCGGCGTGCCTCCAGGGTCACGGCGTCGGCGTCGGCCGGGATGGGGACGGTCAAATCATGCATCGCCGCTTGTAGGGCATCGTGGGCGTTCTCGCCCGAGTCGGCGACGTGGCTGATGACCAGCACCTCAGTGACAGCGCTGCTGCCGCTGTCAGCTCGAGGGAGAGGGTCGTTGAAGACTACCACGTCGGAGGGGTAGGCGTCGAGGGACGCCGTGTCGGAGTTGACAAGCATCGGGTCGGTGGAGCCGACCGACTCCAAGTCTACAGCAGGCTCGCTGGAGACATGAAGTTGGTCGAGGAGACTGACGAGGCGACTCTCGGGGTAGTCCGTGCCTGCGTCGGACGCGGGCTCGTCGGAGATGCGAGTCTCGCCGAGCAGATCGGCGAGGCAGCTCGCTGCGTAGGCGTCGTCGATGCCTTGCAACGCGTCGGGGCAAGCGTCATCGGGCACAGCAGGCTGGCTACGCTCGCGGGGGAGGAAAAGGGTTCCCGTCTAGAACAGGTCTTCGGGCGACGGTGCACCTCGCTCCACGGTGGGCGCCAAATGTCGGGTGGTAGGTGCGACATATGCCAACGGGTGGCTTATCATTGTGGGAGCCAGTAAGACGTCGCCGGTGCCTGGAAATGGGATGAGGCGAAGACATGCATGCCGGCAAATCTTACCCAGGTTCGGGGCTCTCCGTGGAGATAACACGCCTAGTCCTGCTCTGCGGGGTCTCCGCATGATCACTAGATCAATACAAGTGGCTACAAGTGCTCCTTGAGCTGTCTGGCTAGAGGAAGAAGAAGGGAAAGGCTAGCTCTCCCTTTCTCTCTAGGTGGTGTGTGTCACTCTATCAGATCAACCCTTTGCATGGGTGTCCCGGGGGGGTTTATATAGGCCTACACCCCAGGGGTACAATGGTAATCTGGCTAGGCGCGGTCCCAGCCGTCAGTGTTTATGCTCGCCGACTTCTCCGCCGGTCATTGGGGCCCGCCGACTGGTGGGTCCCGCCGGCTGCCGGCTTCTTGGCCGGCACGCCGGCCCCACCACATGGGGGCTTTGTCGGCGGCTGGTTACTGTTGCCTCACCTCTGATGATGAGGGCTTTGTTGAGGTAAGCATGGCTACAGTGTCGCCGCCTTGCGAGCTCTCACTGTAGCCTTACCTCGTCTTGTCTCCTTAATGGGGCGCATGCTTCGAGGGAGGGAGGTAGCCGACTGTTGGGAGCCGGCCACATCCCTGGCCGACTAGAGGAGGCCGGGCCGTCTTCAGATGTCTCCCTGGCAAAGGGGCCCGCCGCCCGCGGGCCGTTCTGGCACCTGTCGTGGGTGACATCGGGGCCAACATGGCTACAATGCCGCGCCGGACGGGGGATGGCTGGCCCGTGTGGCGCCCTGTGGCCACGCCTGCTCCGGGAATCGGGGGTAGTGGGCTGTACTGTGGCCACACCCCATCGTACCGCCGCTATGAGGGTTCAGTCTTGGTGGGTGCAATCTTGGCCGGCTTCCGGGAGCCGGCTTTCTTTATGGCCGACTTCTGGGAGTCGGTCCTCTTGGGGCCGGCTGCCTGGAGTCGGCTGTCTTGTATCTTTCTTGGGGGAGGTTTCTGAGGTTGGGTCGCCTTCTGGGAGTCGGCCCTGTGGATAGCCGGCCGGGGGAAGGCGGCCCTATGCTTTGTATGCTCGAAGGCTGGAATGGCCTGGTAGTTTTTCGAAGAGCCGGGGGGAGTCGGTTAGGCTACCCGTGGCCATTTACTCCGACAAGAGACTTTTATTATTTGGTTGCAGGGTTATTCGAGAGAGACCATCTTCATCCTACGCCTCCCACAGATTGATAAACCTTAGGTCATCCACTTGAGGGAAAATTGCTACTGTCCTACAAAACTCTATGCTTGGAGGCCCAAGAAGAGTCTAAAAGAATAAAGTTGAGTAGTAGACATCAAGCTCTTTTCTGGCCCCGTTGCCGGGGAGGTGAGTGCTTGAAGGTATATCTTTTGATCTTGTTATTAAATATTTTGGTTTGTTGTTTTATCACTAGTTTGGTTTATAAAAAACTACAAAAAATGGAATTGAGGTTACATCATATTATTCATATTTATAATGTCTTTCTTGAAAATGATGGAGCGGAAAATCGTGCTCAGTTGATGGAAGAAGAATTCTATAAAATGATTGGCATGAATGATGAGCATGAGTGCAATGTTGTTAGTATGAATTCTATGAATATCCAAAATTCTAATGATGATTGCACAAGTCATGACAAAAATGTTTCTTATAAGCATGTCAATATTTGTGGAGTGGAAAGATTTGGTGAAGACATGCCTTATAGGGATGATAGATTTTGTAAGAAGCATAAACATGATAGAACCAATTTTTTGCTCAAAGTGATAGATGGCTTTGCTACAAAATTATGTTCTCTTTATCATTTTACTTGTGAACTTTGCAATAATGTTGCTCACCTTAATTTCCAATGCATGCTTTTCATGATCGAATCGTGTCCAAATATTGCAATAACTTGATCACCCTTGAACTTTATAATGAACTTTGTTTATTTTTGGGGTGTGAAGAATTGTCACATAAAAATGGTTGGTTTGAAGCATTCATATTCCCAGACCATGCTGAAACTAATTTGAAAGAAATCCATATGTTTTGCATGGTAAATTGCAATGAGAATGCTAATATCGCCAACTATAGAAAGACGGGAATACCAATAGAATATAAAAGGAATACTAGTGAAAGGGTAAAGATTTCCACTTTCCCTACTATTGTCTCTCATGATGAAATAGGTGACGAGGAGGAGCTCCCTATTCAACCAATCTCATCAATAAGAAGCTCGAAAACATTAATTAAACCCATACATGATGTGGTGAAGAAGTAGAAAAGAAGAAAGAATAGAGGTAAAAAGGTATCTCTCCCAAATAATGTTGCTCCTATTATTGTTGTGCCTCTTGAAAATGAATCAAAAATAATTGTGGAAGATGATGAACTTGATGATGATATTGCTTCTTTGTCTTATGGCACAATGTCCAAAAGAACTATTGATAATGATTTTGTTATGCCTATTTCTTGTTGTGATGATTATGATTGGGAAGATAATGATACTTCTTATAATATGGAAAATCTTTTTGGCACCAACTTGGAAAATTATCATAACAATTGTTATACTATTAGTGCTATTCATACTATTAGTGATGAGAGTGATTATGCTTATGATATGCCAAGCCACAAGCTTGGGGATGTTATGTATGATGAGAATGACATGTTTGAGAATTTATTTGCTGCAAGTAATGTTTGTCGCAAGCTTGGGGATGCTATGCTTATTGAAGATGATCTTTTTAGTCCCTCTACTTTGAATGATCAAATTTGTTATGATGATTGCATGCCTCCTATTTATGATGATTCCAACATTTATGAAAGTGGATTTGAAAGAGCGTCAAATTTAGATAACAATTATCCCACTATTTTGGAGGACGTTTAATTTTATTATAATGATAAAAGTGGATTTGGAGAGGTCATTGTCGGTGTCAAAACCGGCGGATCTCGGGTAGGGCGTCCCGAACTGTGCGTACAAGGCGGATGGTAACAGGAGGCGGGGGACAAAATGTTTACCCAGGTTCGGGCCCTCTCGATGGAGGTAATACCCTACTTCCTGCTTGATTGATGTTGATGATATGAGTATTACAAGAGTTGATCAACCACGAGATCGCAGAGGCTAAACCCTAGAAGCTAGCCTATGATTATGATTGTTCTCGTCCTACGGACTAAACCCTCCGGTTTATATAGACACTCGAGGGGGCTAGGGTTACACAGAGTCGGTTACAAGGGAGGAGATCTATAGATCCGAATTGCCAAGCTTGCCTTCCACGCCAAGGAGAGTTCCACCCGGACACGGGACGAAGTCTTCAATCTTGTATCTTCATAGTCCAACAGTCCGGCCAAAGGATATAGTCCGGCTGTCCGAGGAACCCCTAATCCAAAACTCCCTCAGTAGCCCCTGAACCAGGCTTCAATGACGATGAGTCTGGCGCGCAGATTGTCTTCGGCATTGCAGGGCGGGTTCTTCTCCAAATTCTGAGTACCTGTTGAGTAGTGTCCGGCTTCCCATAAATGTTGCACTCCTTGGCTTTTGCGCCTAATAATGGCTATCCTCCACGTGTCGAGCGAATGTGAGAAGCCAGGGCATTTTTACATTTGCCACCCTATCCAGTGAGTAAATCGTCTATTTAAAGAGCCGGGGATCCTTAGATCCAGATCACACCATCCTCCCATAGCGAGTATCCATCGGAGCGCGCCCGGAAAAATCCATCCTATCATGGCCAGTCACCGCAGCTCCTCCTCTCGCTCCTGTAGCCCTAAGCCAGGCGACTGGAAGAAGTGTTCCGTCTCCCACAGACAGTTAGTAGAATTACAGACCCAGGGGTTTCTCCCTCCTGCATATATGGTCCCCGTGCGAGCTGGACTAGCCACTTATAATGGCGGGGAGCAAGCGGAGAGCTTTCCCAACCCATCTATGGGGGAGCAGGTATGCCTTGTCCCGTACTTATTAGGGGACTTGGATTTCCAATCCATCCGTTCCTCCGCGGGCTCCTGGAGTTCTACGGCCTCCAGCCGCACAATTTTACTCCTGCCTCCATATTACACATCGCAGGCTATGTCGCCCTTTGCGAGCTGTTTTTGGGCTACGAAGCTCATTTCAAGCTATGGAAGAGGCTATTCTGCCTCATGCCCCGTACGCAGGAGGGGTCAATATATCAAGTAGGTGGAGCCGAAATATGGCGCATCGCCAGGACCGGATATCTGTCCGGTACTCCAAAGAAGACATCCGAAGACTGGCCTTTGGAGTGGTTTTATATGGAGGACGTCCCCCTTCCAGACCCTATTCGGAGGGGCCTTCCTGAGTTTGATAACGCCCCTCTGAAAAAACGCCGCAGCTGGCGCCCTCGGAGCCCCCAGGAGGAAGATAACAGGGAGGTCCTGTACCTAATGGGCCAGATACAAATGCTGGCCAAATCAGGATTAACAATAATCGAGGTTATG
>NC_057808.1:296615730-296643035 GCF_018294505.1 Triticum aestivum | reverse complement strand
GGGTGCAGCCACTTCAATATCGGGGACAACCCATGTGGCACTTCAATGGAGAAGACGATGCCACCCGCTGCAGTCGTAAAGGTCCGGACTCAGTCGCTGCTCTAGCAAAGATACTGTCCGATTTATATAAAGGAGAGGAAGAGGAGTTCATCCGCATTAAACCACGGGATGGATTCTCCATGTACAACCCCCCAAACTGGGTGAGCTGCTACTTTTTACTCCAGACCTTCCCGCATTCTTTATCATAAATATTTACCTTGCTATTTCATAGCAGGAACTACGAAAAGCTGTGAGGGAGGTCCACAACCCATCCCCACAGCCGGAGGACCCTGACCGGGCCCTTGACCCCGGACTCGAAGAAGATCCGGACACATTTGTGGAGCTCATCGACAGGACGTTCTATCAATTAAGCTGCGATGGTGCCATGGTGGCCATCAGATGCCGATTATCCTGGACTACTCCCTGTATCGCATGTAAGTAAAACCGGAGTCCCAACTTCCGAGAAGGATCCCCTTTTTCTGCACTTCACCTACCACACACATATGGTGTCTTACAGGGAAGGCCTTCGGGATGCCATGCCGAACCCGCGGTGACTCACCAACAAGGGGCACCGAAGCCGGGTAGGCTTAAAAGGAAGGCGGTCAGGACTGAAACGCCATCACAGAGGTATGAAAAAGAACCCCGCTCCGTGGTTGTCGTCTTTTAAAATATAATAACGCCCATGTTTCCTAGTAGGAAAAATGCTCGCCGGACTATATCCGGAGAGGTTGCCGGCCACGCCTCCACCAGTCGGGCTCCAGAGCCGGACTTAGAGGCGGACGCTAACATGGGGCCAACACCGGATGTTCCTCCTACAGAGGATGCGGATAGGCTGTCCGCTACAAATTCCGAAGTGGAGAGCGCCATGAATCACAGGCGTCATCGGGCCGTGCTCCGCGACGCTTGTTTCTCCCAAGAGGCGTTCGATGCCTTCAACTCAAGAGACGCGTACATCCGAGCTTCTCATGATGGCCTTGCCAGAGCCACGGACTAGTATCTAAAGGATATATGGGTAAGAAAATTTGATAATTATGTATATCAGTAGCCCCTGAGACTTGAAACAGTTGACACAACTGATTTAAGGATCATTATTTGTGTAGGTTCTTATGGAGAAGAGTACTCAATTGTCTCAAGAGCTGGAAGAATGCAAAGCCTAGCTACGGGCCGCAGTTGCCGCAATGAAGGAGTCCGAGAAGGCCCCCTCTGGTAACACTTGTCTCTATCAAAAAGAATGACATGTACCGGTTAGTATGCGGCATGCATGCAAATCTAACAATAGATTCTGCAGATTATCCCGAAATGAATCCGGAGGTCATGCGAGGGGATGAGCAACATGCTCAACATCAGTTGAAGGCTGCCGAGCGCGTGCTTAAGAAGGTTAGGCGGGAGAAAAACGATCTCCAAGATGCCAACATCCGGCTGAGTGTTGAACTGAAAGATGTTCGGGCCCAGCTTGCTGACTCCGTAAAGGAGAATAAGAGGCTTCGACGCGGCATTTTTAGTAAGTGCTTAAACGAACTTTTATAGAGTTCGGCGAAGAAACCGGCTAACAGAGTTATATCTGTAGGTATGCTGATGGGTCGTCCCGCAGAAGAGATGCCCGGGTCTGCAGGTGATCTTTTGCCCGAGCTCTCACAAATGCACGAACAAATTCGGCAGGTGATGCAGGGCATTGCCCAGGCCTTGTGGCCATCCGCCTCCCTGCCAGGAGGCATGGGGGAGCTCATGGAGATGCTCAAGGGAGCGCGGCGGCGCTTCCGATTGTGGAAGAAATCTGCCTGCCGACAAGGTGCGAGGGAAGCATGGGCCATGGTGAAGACTCGATATACCAAGGCTGACCCGAACCATATGGCCGAAGTCGGACCTGTGGGGTCTGATGGCAAAGAAATCCCCGTCAGTTTGGTGTATAACCAGGTGAAATTAGCCGCAAAGTATTCCCAACAGGATTGTAGGCTAGACAGCCTGTTGGATGGTATAGAAGAAGAATTTAGTCAGTCTAAGTGACTGTGTACTTCAAGTGACATATATTGTCCTAAGCCGGATTGTAAATCATTTGTCATGGCAGACCTTTTCGCTTCGACCTCCGGACCCGACAGTCCGGAGTGTATCCAAATACCCGCTCAGTTATGTAAAAACCGGGGTACGCATGGAAACCAGGCGTAGGGGCCATAAGTGCTTGAACAGACAAGTACCCAACTAGCTATGTTATATTACATGGGTAGTAAGAAACATCTTCCAGGGAGAATAGTTCCGTTAAGGGTTCCTTTCCCTGGGTATGCATGCATTAATGTGCATGTCCGGACTGCGAAAAGAGACGCAGGATATAAACATCTGGGGGATGTATTTCAATAAGTAAAAGTCATCTTTTGTTCACCGACCGAATATTCCCTTAAGAACGCTAGCTTTCGGCTTCACCCAGTCTGAGGTACACATCCGGCTGATCCGGCAGTAACAATCGCAGAGGTGCTCCCCTTATGACCTAGCCGAATTAACGGGAACGTAGGGCATAAACACAAGAGCCAGGCAACCCAGCTTGGCCAAAACTTAATTCATATCGATGCATATAATGGCGAAAAAAGGTACATGTGGAAAAGTAACACATGTGTGGGGCATAGAGCCCGAAAAATAGTTATATTAAGCTTCTGTATAAGAAGCCCCCAGGTATAATGAGCACGCCTAGCGCGTCAAGATTGTGCAGTCAAGACACAATTTAACCTTTTACGGCCGTGAAGAAAAAAGGGAAGAAAGAAAGAAAATACAACTAACAGATATATAAAAAATGGACGGAGGTAAGGACACGAACCCAGAGTCCGGCATTAGGCGTAAAATCGTCGGAGTCTGGCCGCATTCCATGGGTTTGGCTCGAGTCGATTGTCCGATGCATCCCGCAGACGGTACGCTCCACCGGTCAGAACTTGGTCGATAACGAAGGGACCTTCCCATTTGGGCTCGAGTTTGTTCTTTTCCTTCTCTGGTAGGCATAGAACTAGTTCACCAACATTATAAGTTTTGGCCCGTACTTCTCTGCTTTGATACCGTCGAGCCTGTTGCTGATAGAATGCGGACCGGGCTTTTGCCACCTCACGCTCCTGCTCCAGGGCGTCCAAACTGTCCTGCCGATCAAGCTCGGCTTCTTTCTCTTCGTACATGCGCACTCGAGGTGAGTCATGAATGATGTCGCAGGGCAGTACCGCCTCTACGCCGTACACCATGAAAAACGGTGTGTATCCAGTAGTGCGGTCCGGCTTTTGAAGCGGGAACTTATGTCCGTACGTCTCTCGTTCGACGACGAGCACTGCGCTTACAACTTGGTGTGTTGCCGCTATATATAACAGCATTGGTTCGCCGACATTGGGCGGGGCCAAGACTGGGTTGGTGGCCAGGATGGCTTTTATTTCTTCCAATCCGGTCGTGGCCGCATCCGTCCACTCGAAGTGTTTGGTGTGTCGAAGAAGGCGATAAAGAGGTAGTGCCTTTTCTCCTAATCGGGAGGTAAAGCGGCTTAAGGCAGCCACACATCCAGTTAGTTTCTGGATTTGCTTGAGGTATGTTGGGATAGCCAGCTGTGACAGAGCTCGGAATTTAGCCGGATTTGCTTCAATTCCTCTATTGGAGACGATGAAGCCTAAGTGCTTTCTGGCGGGCACGCCGAAGACACATTTTTCCGGATTGAGCTTGATGTCGTATGTTCGGAGATTGTCGAACGTGAGCCTCAAGTCGTCTATTAAGGATTCGACGTGTCTGGTTTTAATGACCACATCGTCTACGTATGCCTCCACTGTTTTCCCGATCTGTGTTTCCAAGCATGTCTGAATCATGCGTTGGTAGGTTGCACCGGCGTTTTTGAGCCCGAAAGGCATGGTGTTGAAACAGAAGGGGCCGTATGGGGTGATAAATGCCGTCGCGGCTTGATCGGACTCCGCCATCTTAATTTGATGGTATCCGGAGTATGCGTCGAGGAAACACAATGAATCGTGTCCTGCGGTAGCGTCGATAATTTGGTCAATGCGGGGGAGAGGGAAGGGATCCTTGGGGCCAGCCTTGTTAAGGTCTTTGAAATCGACACATAGGCACCATGATTTGTCCTTCTTTGGTACCATCACCAGGTTTGCTAGCCAGTCCGGATGCTTTATTTCTCTAATGAATCCGGCCTCAAGTAACTTGGGTAGCTCCTCTCCCATGGCTTGTCGCTTAGGCTCGGAGAAACGCCGTAGAGTCTGCTTGACCGGCCTGAACCCCTTTAGAATGTTAAGGCTGTGCTCGGCCAGCCTGCGTGGGATTCCTCGCATGTCTGAACGATGCCAGGCGAATATGTCCCAATTTTCGCGCAGGAACTCCCGCAATGCGGCGTCTGTTGTGGGGTCCAGCTGTGCCCCGATGGATGCTGTTTTTGTGGGGTCCGTTGGGTGGACCTGGAATTCGACTATTTCGTCCGCTGGTTTAAAAGAGGTGGACTTGGGTCTTTTGTCGAGTATCACGTCATCCCTGTCCACTTTGGAGCACAGTTAGTTCTTCGGCCGCGAGGGCTTCGGATAATTCTTCGAGGGCTAGTGCGGCGGTTTTATTTTCGGCGCGGAGTGCTATGTCCGGATCACTACCTAGAGTGACTATTCCCTTGGGCCCGGGTATTTTGAGCTTCTGTACCCATAATGGGGTATAGCTTGGAAGATCGTGAATGCCTCCCGCGTGCCACTTGGAATTTGATTTCTTCGGACCTATAATTCTCCGGCTTGCCGAATACCACATCTAGTGTGATTTTCTCCGCACATCATGCCTCCCGACTAGGGATGATTCCTCTGAAGGTCGTGTTGCTTTGCTCAATGCGGCTCTTGTCTATTTCCATTTTTCTAAGAGTCTCCTCGTAGATGAGGTTTAATCCGCTGCCGCCGTCCATGAGCACTTTAGTAAGCTGGAAGCCGTCCACAATTGGACTAAGGACCAAAGCGGCTGGTGCTCGGGCTGTTCGGAATTGAGGCTCGTCACTCGCATTGAAGGTTATAGCCGTGTCGTTCCATGGATTTATTGCTGTGACGTGGCAGACTTCAGCAAGGCTGTGGAGTGCTCTCTTGCGCCTATTGTTTGAGGCGAAGGTCTCGAAGACTGTCAATATTGTATTGTTATTTTCCTTAGGATGGTGCTCTGTTGCATTGTTGATGAGGATATCCTCGCCGCTCTTGGCCATCTGCCGGAGTACCCAACATGCTCTAAGGCTATGTGTTGGCATGGTATCCGCTGTACTGTGAATTTTGCATAGCTCATTGAGACATCCCTCCAATACGGTTCCACGCCCCGACGCCCGACTGCGGCATTTTTTTATTCTTGCAGTTTCCTCTCGAGGAGTCATTCAGACCCTCGTTTGGCACCAGTATTACTATTCTTGCAGTTTCCTCTCGAGGAGTCATTCAGACCCTCGTTTGGCACCAGTATTACTATTCTTGTAGTTTCCTCTCGAGGAGTCATTCAGACCCTCATTTGGCACCCAGTATTTTACTTTGGATTATTTTTAACCACATGTGTGCATCATGGTTTTTCGCATATCTCGTGACGGACGTGTGATCACATAATAATCTGGAGCATGTTTGATATATTATACCCGTGTTCTTAATGTTTGCGAGTACATTCAAACGTACTCACTGGCTTGTCCCTGGCTATTGTCTTGGCCAGATTCCTTGCTTGGAGATAAGCATCGCGGTGACAACCTCGGAACCTACGTGTTGACATTTGCAGCCTCGCGAAGATAGGAGTTATCCTGGTCAGCTGTTCTTGTGGGAAATGGAGTCCCATAGACGCAGATGTATCCAACCGCTTCCGCCCTCTACCATTAGAAACCAAGTGTTGTACTCCTAGGCCTCAATGGTCTTGTACTACATATTTTTGTACCTTGCTTGGAATTCGTGTATCAAGTTGGTGCCTCATCAGCTAACAGTAATCCTGGGGCTGGTGGGCACAAAGGCCGTTTTTCTGGGAAATTATTATCCCAAAAATCCGGTCATGACAGTTCAAAGCTTGGGCCATGTCCTCCCGTAGACGGGTATCCGGCTCGGAGAGCTCGGGAATCCGGACATAGTTCGTCCTCAACATAGAGGAAGAATCGCAGCGTTGCTCCTCCACCACCGCCATCTGATGGGTGACCGGCAGAGAGTTAATCTCCCTTTGGTCGGGTTTAAACCCGATCCGATCGTAGTCCGTAACGACTCCCAAGGTGGCGATGCGATCCAAGAGCTCGTTCAGGGAAGAGAGCTCCATTGGATCCATCTGCTCGGCGAATCCCGAGCCGACGTGGAGGCTGTTTTTGATGACCCGAGAAGTCATCGTCGGCGCAACGGCCGAACGGGCGGTCATGACGAAGCCGCCAAGTCGGAGGGTTTGGCCTACAGCCAAGGCTCCCCCAGAGGTGATGTTGTCCTTGACAACAAGACGAGCCATCAAGCCTTATGATGATGGCACAGTGGAACTCTCAATGAAAGCACCAATGTCGGTGTCAAAACCGGTGGATCTCGGGTAGGGGGTCCCGAACTATGCGTACAAGGCGGATGGTAACAGGAGGCGGGGGACACAATGTTTACCCAGGTTCGGGCCCTCTCAATGGAGGTAATACCCTACTTCTTGCTTGATTGATCTTGATGATATGAGTATTACAAGAGTTGATCTACCACAAGATCGCAGAGGCTAAACCCTAGAAGCTAGCCTATGATTATGATTGTTCTCGTCCTACGGACTAAACCCTCCGGTTTATATAGACACCGGAGGGGGCTAGGGTTACACAGAGTCGGTTACAAGGGAGGAGATCTACAGATCCGAATTGTCAAGCTTGCCTTCCACGCCAAGGAGAGTTCCACCCGGACACGGGACGAAGTCTTCAATCTTGTATCTTCATAGTCCAACAGTCTGGCCAAAGGATATAGTCCGGCTATCCGAGGACCCCCTAATCCAGGACTCCCTCAGTCATGACTTTATTTAGTAATGATTCCACTATTTCGGAAGAGGTTTCAATTGACTATGTTGAGAACAAAGTTGCTACTTATGATGATTATTGTGACGATACTTATGTTATAAAAAGCAGTGATAAATATTTTCATAATTTTGAATATCATTTTTCTGAGCATTACTCTTCTAATGTGCAAACTATTTATAGTATTCGAGTTTCATATGATACACCCACTATTGTGAATGAGAATAAAATTGCTTATGTGAAGAGCAATAAATTTTCTATGCTTTTGGATCATGAAAAGAATGCTTTATGTGATATTTATATTGATGTATCCATTCATGATGCTACTGAAAATTATTATGAGAGAGGAACTTATGATTCATGATGCTGTTGTTATGTTTCAAATCTTAACTTTTATGTGAGCATCATTGAAATCATCATGCCTAGCTAAAAGGCATTAAAGAAAAGCGCTTGTTGGGAGACAACCCAACATTTACCCCTACTAATTTTATGTGTTCACATGATTAGGCTATTGTAGTAATAATGTTTTATAGCTTTTGTGTCAATAAAGTACCAAGTAAAGCCTTTGGGATAGTGTGGATGATAGTTGACTTGATTCTGTGCAAAAACAGAAACTTTTGTGCTCAATACATGAATGTTAAAAATTCACTGGAACGTGATTTTGATCTGAATTTTTTACAGGTTATATATATACAAATTCCCTATGTTTTCCTAATTTTCCAGAATTTTTGGAGTAGCATAAGTATGGCGGTTGTCCAGATCATTACAGACTGTTCTATTTTTGACAGATTCTATTTTCAATGCATAGTTTGCTTGTTTTCTAGTTTCTATGGCTTATATTGATCAACATAAATTGTAGAAATGATATGCTATAGTAGGAATTGTGTGCAAACAATTATGAATCTTTTCTTTGACAGTACCAAAGTGAATGATTTGCTCTTTATCATACTAATCTACCTCATGAAGTTCCGTTAAGTTTTGTGTGATTGAAGTTTTCAAGTTTTGGGTGAGATATCGATATGAGGAGAATAAGGTGTGGCAAGAACCTAATATTGGGGATGACAAAGGCACCCCAAGGTAATATTCAAGGAATATCCAAGCAACTAAGCTTGGGGATACCCCGGAAGGCATCCCCTCTTTCGTCTCCAACATTATCGGTAACCTCATTTGGAGCTATATTTTCATTCTTCACGTGATATGAGTTTTGCTTGGAGCATCCTTTTATTTTGTTACGATTTGCTTGCTGTTATTTAAAATAACTTTTTGTATCTTTTATTTCAATAAAGTGGCAAGGATAGCCTTTACCATGCTTATTTTGCAAGTATATAAGTTGTTGTTTCAAAACAGAAAGTTTGTTGTTGTTGCAAACATTCCCGAGAAAAGTCAGAATGTGATAAAATGTTGAATTTTTTGGGAAAATAAGCTATGATAAATTATCTACAGTGTGGTAAATTTTCAGAATTTTTTGAGTTAAATAAGTATGGATACTTCTTCATCCATTACAGACTGTCCAGTTTTGGCAGATTGCTGTTATGTTTGCAATGTTTGCATATGTTTGCTTGTTTAATGATTCTATTTGAGGATAAGAGTATTAAATATGCAGAGGAATTTAGTATGCAATGTTGAATAATAATTTTAGTGATTTGCTACATTAGAGAATGATAAGGTTTTGCATTGATTTATTCTAACTTATCTCACGAGTTCTTTTTGAGTTTTGTGTGGATGAAGTTATTAAGATTTAGGGAAACCGTGATATAAAAGGAATTAAGGAGACACAAAGGATCAAGCTTGTGGATCCCCAAGGCTTCCCAAGATAATATTTCAAGAAGTCTCAAGCATCTAAGCTTGGGGATGCCCCGGTTGGCATCCCACCTTTCTTCGTCAACAATTATCGGTTAGTCTCGGTTGAGCCTAAGTTTTTGCTTCTTTACATGATGAGTGCTATTATTAGAATGCCATTTTATTTTGCTTTTGCTTGCTGTTTTAATAAAATACTTAGATCTGAAAGTTTTTAAATAAGAGAGAGTCCTCAATTAGCTACCTCTTTACTTCACTACTCGCCCGATCTTCACTTAAATCTTTTTGGAGTAGTTTGTCATTTACTCTTGTGCTTCACTTATATCCTATGAGTAAATTGTTACATGAATCGAATATCATGAAGTTTAAATTATATGCTCATATCATGCCTAGTGGTGGCTTCACATTGGGTTTATGAAGTGAAATCTTTTGAAGCTTGACAATCACAATATTGGTCATACAAGCAATTCATGAATGTTTAGTACAAGGAAGAGAACTTTCACATGCAAATATATTATCTTGGACATCTTCTATGATTGTGAATTCCCATTAATTATTTTCAAACTTGAGCAAATTAGTTGAAGGTGGACAAGTAAGACAACGTAATGAGTTATGGTTGTGTATATTTGCATAGAAGTTATATTGTCATGGATCCTCCAACATGTGGTGTTTGCCTAGGATCTTTTGCTAGCCAAAAAATCGTACTAAGTACAGATACTACTTGTGCATCCAAAAACCCTTAAACCCAGTTTCTTGCCATGAGTGTCCACCATACTTACCTATGGATTGAATAAGATCCCTCAAGTAAGTTATCGGTGCATAAAGCAATAAAAATTGCTCCTAAATATGTTTGATCTTTTATTGTGAGGGAAAATTGAGCATTGTACGAACTTGTGATGGCAAAGTAATAAAAGCGACGGACAACATAATAAAGGTTGATATCATAAGGGGCAATATAACGTGACGTTCCTTTGCATTAAGAGCTTGGGCATCCAAATAAAAAGAGCATGACAACCTCCGCTTCCCTCTGCGAAGGGCCTACCTTTTACTTTTCAGTATTTACTTTTATGCAAAGAGTCAATAGTATGCATTCTCATTTCAACCTCAATTATTCTCTAGTTGGCAAGCATCATGTGGTGGGAAAATATCTAGGCACATATGACCAGTCAAATATATTTGATCATGATTTATTATTGTTGACAATTATCTCTATGATAAATGAGTTGGGTGGCAAAATATTAAGCCCCTATCTTTCTCTGTGTTCGATGGATGCCATTTGTTCTAGGAATATGCTTTGAGTACTTGCAATCATGGAAGACTATATGATGATTGAGTATGTGGAGCTCTTTCTTAGACTCCGTTGAATAAGTTGAATTGCAATTGTTTGGTGACTAAGAATATATAGATTGTCGAGTTTCAAGAGAATTCATTGTTTGAACCTTAACATGTGAATTGATTGCTACTTTGTCATCACGATTTTTATGAGAAAGAGTTACTGTTATGATGCTAAGAAAAGTGATTGAAATTTTCATTGATCAAACTTATGCACTATGCTAGCATTCACACTTCATAAATTATTTCTTTTATCATTTACCTACTTGAGGACGAGTAGGAATTAAGCTTGGGGATGTTAATACATCTCCAACTTATCCATAATTAATGAAGTATTCATGCCATGTTAACAACAATTTTATATGGTTTTGGTATGATTTGCATGGAACTAACCAGGATTGACGCTATTTTCAGCAGAACTACCGTGGTGTTGTTTTTTGTGCAGAAATGCAAGTTCTCCAAATGAGCTGAAACTTTTTGGCAATTTTTTTGGAACAAAATAGACCCCAGAAGCTTCGTGGGAGGACCAGAAGAGCCACGAGACTAGGTAGCACCTGAGGGCCCCGGCTTGCCCCGGTGGGTTGTGCAAACCTCGAGGCCAATCTTCGCGTGAAACCGACACCAAAAATCCTATTAATAGAAAAACCATCAAAAATAACCCTATATCAGAAGTTCCGCCGCAGCAAGCCTTTGTAGCCACGAAAAACCAATCTAGACCCCGTTGCAGCACTCCACCGGAGGGGGAAATCATCACCGATGGCCATCTTCATCATCCCTATGGCCACCATGATGAGGAGGGAGTAGTCCACCCTCGGGGCTGAGTGTTTGTACCAGTGGCTATGTGTTTAATCTCTCTCTCTCTCGTGTTCTTGAGATGTCACGATCTTGATGTATCGCGGGCTTTGTTAATATAGTTGGATCATATGGTGTTTTCCCCTCTCTATCTTGTGATTAATTGAGTTTTCCCTTTGAGATTTTGTTTTATCGGATTGAATACTTTTATGGATTTGGGAGCACTCGATGTATGTCTTGCTATGAATACCCGTGGTGATAATGGGGTATCATATTGATTCGCTTGATATATGTTTAACACTCAACTCATGGATTCCCAAGGTGACATTGGGGTAATCTATGCAAAGGGGTTGATGCACGTTCTCGTCTTTGTTTCTCTGGTAGAAATCTTGGGGCACTCTTTGAGGTTCTTTGTGTTGGATTGAGTATTATGAATCTGAAATTGTTTGATGCATATCGTATAATCAACTAATGGATACTCGCAGTGACATTGGAGTATCTAGGTGACATTAGAGTTTGTTGATGTGTATCATATGGTGTTATTTTAGTACGAGCTCTTGGTTAGATCGATCGGAAAGAATAGCTTGGTGTTATTTTAGTATGAACTCTAGGATAGATTGATCGGAAAGAATAACTTTGAGGTGGTTTCATACCCTACAAACAATTTCTTCTTATGTTCTCCGCTAGATAGGAACTTTGCAGTGATTCTTCATCACACGTTGAGGGATGGTTACATGATCCAATTATATTAGCATTGTTGAGAGATTGCACTAGCGAAAGTATGGACCCTAGGCCTCATTTTCAAGCATTGCAATACCTTTTGTGCTCTGTTTTATCAATTGCTACCTTGCTGTTTTTTATTGTTACTATTTCAAAAATCAATATCTACTATCCATATTACACTTGTATCACCATCTCCTCGCCAAACTAGTGCACCTATACAATTTACCATTGTATTTGGTGTGTCTGGGACACAAGAGAATTTTTATTATTTGGTTGCAGGGTTGTTTGAGAGAGACCATCTTCATCCTACGCCTCCCACGGATTGATAAACCTTAGGTCATCCACTTGAGGGAAAATTGCTACTGTCCTACAAAACTCTGCGCTTGGAGGCCGAACAAGAGTCTACAAGAATAAAGTTGAGTAGTAGACATCACTAAGTTGAAAGATGACGGTAGCAATTAGACAGACTGAGTCTATAACTTGAGGATTATCCTCATTGCTGCACAGAAGAATTATGTCCTTGATGCACCGCTAGGTGACAAACCTGCTGCAGGAGCTGCTGTAGATGTTATGAACGTCTGGCAGGCTCGATCTGATGACTACTCAATAGTTCAGTGTGCTATGCTTTACGTCCTGGAACCTAGACTTCAAAGACGTTTTGAACGCCACGGGCATATGAGATGTTCCAAGAACTGAAGTTGATATTTCAAGAAAATGCCCGGGTTGAGAGATGTGAAGTCTCCAACAAGTTCTATAGCTGTAAGATGGAGGAGAACAGTTCTATTAGTGAACACATACTCAAAATGTCTGGGGTATCATAACCACTTGACTCGGCTGGGAATTGATCTTCCAGTTGAGAGTGTTATTGACAGAGTTCTTCAGTCACTGCCACCAAGCTACAAAGTCTTCGTGATGAACTATAATATGCAAGGGATGACGAAAATGATTCCCGAGCTCTTCGCGATGCTGAAATCGACAAAGGTAGAAATCAAGAAGGAGCATCAAGTGTTGATGGTTAACAAGACCACTAGTTTCAAGAAAAAGGGCAAGGGATAGAAAGGGAACTACAAGAAGAATGTCAAGCAAGTTACCGCTCCCGTGAAGAAGCCGAAAGCTAGACCCAAGCCTGAAACTGAGTGCTTGTACTGCAAAGGAAATGGTCATCAGAAGCGGAACTGCCCAAGTACTTGGCAGATAAGAAGGATGGCAAAGTGAACAAAGGTATATTTGATATACATGTTATTGACGTGTACCTTACTAATGCTCATAGTAAGTGCCTGGGTATTTCATATTGGTTTGGTTTCTCATATTTGTAACTCGAAACAGGATCCATGGAATAAACGAAGATTGGCTAAGGACGGGGTGATGATGCGCGTCGGGGATGGTTCCAAGGTCGATGTGATCGCCGTCGGCACACTACCTCTACATCTACCATCGGGATTAGTTTTAGACCTCAATAATTGTTATTTGGTGCCAGCGCTGAGCATGAACATTATATCTGGATCTTGTTTAATGCGAGACGATTATTCATTTAAATCAGAGAATAATGGTTGTTCTATTTATATGAGTACTACCTTTTATGGTCATGCACCTTTGATGAATGGTCTATTCTTGTTGAATCTCGATTGTAGTGATACACATATTCATAATATTGATGCCAAAAGATGCAAAATTGATAATGATAGTGCAACATACTTGTGGCACTGCCGTTTAGGTCATATTGGTGTAAAGCGCATGAAGAAACTCCATGCAGATGGACTTTTGGAATCACTTGATTATGAATAATTTGATACTTGCGAACCATGCCTCATGGGTAAGATGATTAAAACTCCGTTCTCTGGAACAATGGAGTGAGCTAATGACTTATTGGAAATAATACATACTGATGTATGCGGTCCGATGAGTGTTGAAGCACACGGCAGGTATCGTTATTTTATAACCTTCATAGATGATTTAAGTAGGTATGTGATACGTCTTCATCGTATCTACTTTTCCAAACTCTTTTGCCCTTGTTTTGGACTCTAACTTGCATGATTCCAATGGAACTAACCCGGACCGATGCTATTTTCAGTAGAATTGCCATGGTGTTATTTTTGTGCAGAAATAAAAGTTCTCGGATTGACCTGGAAATTTACGGAGAATAATTTTGGAATATATAAAAAATATTGGCGCAAGAATCAACCAGAGGGAGGACACCTAGAGGCCACAAGCCCTGGGGGCACGCCCACCCCCCTGGGGCACGCCCTGCAGGCTTGTGGGCTCCCTGGAGCACCTTCGGCCCTAATTCCAACTCTATAAGTACCTATTCGCATAGCAAAAAAATCAAAGAGATGGATTCATCGCGTTTTATGATACAAAGCCGCTGCCGCCGCCCACTGTTCTTCATCGGGAGGGCTGATCTGGAGTCTGTTCGGGGCTCCGGAGAGGGGGATTCATCGCCATCAACATCACCAACCTTCCTCCATCATCACTTTCATGATGCTCACCGCCGTGCGTGAGTAATTCCATCGTAGGCTTGCTGGATGGTGATGGGTTGGATGAGATTTATCATGTAATCGAGTTAGTTTTGTTAGGGTTTGATCCCTAATATCCACTATGTTCTGAGATTGATGTTGCTATGCTTAATGCTTGTCACTATGGCCCGAGTTCCATGATTTCAGATCTGAACGTATTATGTTTTTATGAATATATTTGTATTCTTGATCCTATCTTGCAAGTTGTAGACACCTATTACGAGTTATGATCCGCATACGCCAAGGTGACAATAATTAGGATTCTTTTCGGTGATTACCGTAGTTTGAGGAGTTCATGTATTCACTAACTGCTAATACTTTGGCCCGGTTCTCTATCAAAAGGAGGCCTTAATATACCTTAGTTTCCACTAGGACCCTGCTGCCATGGGAGGGTAGGACAAAAGATGTCATGCAAGTTCTTTTCCATAAGCACGTATGACTATATACGGAATACATGTCTACATTATATTGATGAATTGGAGCTAGTTCTATGTCACCCTAGGTTATGACTTCTACATGATGAATATCATTCGACACAATTATCATTGTCGATCCATTGCCTATGATCTTTTCACATATTGATCTTTGCTAAGTTACTTTCGTTGCTACTGCTGTTACAATCACTACAAAACTGCTACTGTTACTTTTGTCAGCATTACCATTACTTCCAAACTACTTTGCTACTAAAAACTTTGTTGCAGATATTAAGTCTTTCATGTGTGGTTGAATTGACAACTCAGCTGCTAATACTCGTGAATATTCTTTGGCTCCCTTTGTGTCGAATCAATAAATTTGGGTTGAATACTCTACCCTCGAAAACCGTTGCGATCCCCGATACATGTGGGTTATCAAGACCTTTTTCTAGCACCGTTGTTGGGGAGCATGGCTCTATTCTCTGAGTCACTTGGGATTTATATCCGTTGATCACTATGAAGAATTTGAAAGATACCAAAACCAAGATTTTTTTCCTTTAGAATGAGGGGAGGTAAGGAACTGTCATCTAGCTCTGCACTTGATTCACCTTCTGTTTTGAGTAAGCTTGCGACACCTACAACTGCTATTGATTTTGATATGTCGCAAGTAATTGATGATGCTACTTCTACTATGCATGATGCTTATGATGATACTACTGCTTTGCTTGATAATGTTGTGCCACTAGGTGAATTTCTTGATGAACAAATTGCTAGAGTGAATAATATTGAGAATGCTGAAAGTGATGATATTTCTGTAACTGATGAAATTGTTGAAACTGAAAACTTTGAAAAACCTGATAAGACTAGCTCTCCTAGATATGAACTTCCTGTTATACCTGAGGGTTATGTTATGGATGTAGAGGTAGCTAGGGACTTTCTTGCTTGTAAAGATAGAAATGATCTTAAGAAATTATTATGCAAGTGGAAAGAAAAATATTTGAATGCTAGAATGCAATATGATCCTAAGTTTGATACTTCACCTATCTTTGTTACTGATAAGGATTATGAATTCTCTGTCGATCCTGAGTTCATCACTTTGGTTGAATATGATCCTTTCCATGGTTATGAATCTGAAACTGTTGTGGCACATCTTACTAAACTGAATGATATAGCCACCCTATTTGCTCATGAGAAAAAAATTCGCTATTACTATATTCTTAAGTTGTTTCCTTTCTCATTAAAGGGTGATGCTAAGATATGGTTTAATTCTCTTGCTCCTGGTTGTGTGCGTAGTCCCGAGGATATGATTTACTACTTCTCTGAAAAATATTTTCCTGCTCATAAGAAACAAGCTGCCTTACAGGAAATATTTAACTTTGTGCAAATTGAAGAAGAGAGTCTCCCACAAGCTTGGGGGAGGCTTCTCCAATTACTTAATGCTTTGCCCGATCATCCTCTCAATAAAGAAATACTTGATATCTTTTATAATGGACTAATCGATGCTTCTAGGGACCACCTAGATAGTTGTGCTGGTTGCGTTTTCAGGGAATGAACTGTTGAGCAAGATGAAGTGCTATTGAATAATATATTGAGTAATGATAATGATTGGACTCTTCCCGAACCACCTCCTAAGTCAACTCCGAAGAAAAGAGGTATTCTATTTCTCAGTCCTGAAGATATGCAATAGGCAAAGAAGTCTATGAAAGAAAAAGGTATAAAAGCTGGAGATGTTAAGAATTTACCATCTATTGAAGAAATACATGGTCTTGGTAACCCGAGACAGGTAGTACAGGTAAATTCTTTCTATAGATTTGATGAAGGTGATATTCCTCATAATAAGCCTGCTAGTCAATTCTTGGATGAATTTGATAACTTTATTGTTAAACAGGAAAACTTCAATGCATATGTTACTAGACAATTGAAACATAATGCTTACATGCTTGACTGCTTGGGTGACTACATGTGTAGAACTGTTACTGATCTCAAAATTATTAGTAAACATGCTTCCACGGTGAAAACTCAAGTAGAACAAGTTCTCAAAGCACAAAATGATTTGCTCAATGAGATGAATAATAAGACGAATGGTCCTGCTGTTAGAGTTATGACTAGAGTAGGTAAAATGACTCAGGAACCTTTGTATCCTGAGGGTCATCCTAAGAGAGTAGAACAAGATTCTCAGAGAATTAATACTGATTCACCTAGTCCTTCAAAAAGGAAAAAGAAAACACATAGGACTTTGCGTGCTTCTAGTGAACCTGTTATAGACACACATGAGAATCCAAATGATATTTCTATTTCTAATGTTGAAACACAATCTGGTGATGAACATGAACCTAGTGATAATGTTAATGATGTTCATGTTGATGCTCAACCTAGTAATGATAATGATGTGGAGATTGAACCTGATGTTGATCTTGATAACCCACAACCTAAAGATAAGAGATATGGTAAGAGGGACTTCATTGCTAGGAAACATGGTAAAGAAAGAGAACCATGGGTTCATAAACCCATGCCCTTTCCTCCTAAACCATCCAAGAAAAAGGATGATCAGAATTTTGAGCGCTTTGTTGAAATGCTTAGACCTGTCTTTTTGTGCTTGCATTTGACTTTCTGAAAATGCTTCCTTATGCTAAGTATATGAAAGATATTGTTACAAATAAAAGAAAGATACCGAAAGCTGAAATTTCCACCATGGTTGCTAATTATACATGTAAGGGTGGAATACCAAAGAAAGTAGGAGATCTAGGAATACCAACTATACCATGCTCCGTTAAAAGAAACTATGTTAAAACTGCTTTATGTGATTTGGGAGCCGGTGTTAGTGTCATGCCTTTCTCTTCGTATCGTATACTTGATTTGAATAAGTTGACACCCACTAAAATCTCTTTGCAAATGGCTGATAAATCAACTGCTATACCCATCGGTATTTGTGAGGATGTGCCTGTTGTGGTTGCAAACGTTACTATTTTAACGGACTTTGTTATTCTTGATATACCCAAGGAGGACAGTATGTCGATCATCCTTGGTAGACCCTTTTTGAATACTGCAGGGACCGTTATTGATTGCAACAAGGGCAATGTCACTTTTCATGTTAATGGTAATGAGCATACGGTACACTTTCCGAAGAAACAACCTCAAGTTGACAGCATTAATTCTATTGGAAAATTTTCAACTATTTCTATTGGAGATTTCTAACTCCCTATTCATACTGTCAAAAAGAAATATGATGTTCTTATTGTTGGGGACATGCATATCCCCATTGAGGTAACCTAGTGTTATACAAAA
The DNA here is from genome assembly GCF_018294505.1 of Triticum aestivum. Taxonomy (NCBI): domain Eukaryota; kingdom Viridiplantae; phylum Streptophyta; class Magnoliopsida; order Poales; family Poaceae; genus Triticum; species Triticum aestivum. The sequence goes on along the minus strand of NC_057808.1, from coordinate 296,625,189 downwards.
ATTCTATGGTTTCATGTCATTCAGAAGAAGTTTGTTAATAAGACTTGATCAACCTTGTTAATGGATTCCTTTTGATGGGCATGAGATGGATGAATTTAGTAAACATAAACTTTCGGTGCCCACTTTTTACTTTCTGTTATTTAGGGTAATTAAAGCAAAAATACTATTATTTCCCTATTTCAGAATTATCCGAGCAATAAAAAAAGACCAGAAAATAAAAGTTCTCCAAATGCCCTAGAAATTTAGTATGATTTTTCTAGCTTAAGTCAGAGATTGAAGAACCAAGAGATTTGAAGAACCAACGTGCAGTTCAGAGAGACCAAGATCGAGCCAGAGGAGCAAGCTATCGACAAGAGAAGGGCCTCCTTTGCCGGGAGGGCGAGCCCGGCAAGAGGTGAGGCCACCGCTAGGAGCAGGAAACCAATGCACCCCGGCAAGGTCTGTCGGGGCTCGCGGAGGCAGAACCACCCCACCAACCACTCAAGCATGACCCACGTCGTCAATCAGTGCGGTGTCAAGCTGCAAGATGATTAAGTGGCAGCCATTCGCCACATGGAAGCTATTTCCTACAGGAGAAACCCACAGATGACACCCGTCTTGCGACGTGTCAAGGGAACAGGCGTGGAGCTCGAAAGATAGCCCGGCAAGCCTTGCCGGGCAACCAGTGATGTGACACTAAGCGGTGCATTTAATGCACAATGTGAGCCCACAGAGTTAGGTATGATAGCACTGTTTGCTATCATATCACTGGATAGTGACTACTTTGCCATTGTGCTGACCCCTTAATCTATAAAAGGAGGCCCATGGCACCCGTAGGACGGGTCAAAAAGTTGACGAACCCACACAACCATACGCGCGTAGTCGCTGATGCCCCGTGGCCACCCCTACCGGGCAAGTGTACTGCGCTCCACCATCCCCATTCCACCATCAATCCACTAAAGCAGGAGTAGGGTCTTACGCCTCGCGGCGGCCCGAACCTGGGTAAGTTGCTTGTGTGTTCCCTGCCATGCTGCCGTGCGCTGGTCTGCTCTTTGTGCAACACGACGTCCCCCTGCCGAACCAGCAAGGGGCCTCCTGGTCCCATAGGTGGCCGCGTATATCCCGCGACATCTTTGGCTCGCCAGGTAGGGGGCTCGCTTGTGCGAACCTGAAAGTGTGCACAGCGCATCATCTTCATCACCATCTTCATCTTCGACAACACCATCGACCATGGCGCCTAAGAAGAAGAAGTCTGGCCCTTCGGCCCATCCGTCCACCTCGAAGGCTCCGCCGCCCACGGCCTCCAGTGCCTCGGAGGATGCGGGGGCGAGCAGGGATGTGAACGCTGCTGGGGGCATGGTTGGAGCAGGTGGCGCCATCGCCACTCCCCCCACGGCCGACACGGGGGCTGGAGATGTCGGAGGAGAACAGGATCAACAACGCCTTGGCGGTCATGCTCCACAAGATGCGGGTGAGGGGCACTCCGTCTGCACCCTCTCATCCCACTGATGGGCACAGCCGCAGCAACGACGCTCGGTCCGGGGTGAGCCATCGCCCTCCGGCCGCTCCCACCGCGGGAGCGACCGCGGCCCATGTGTCTCCTCCCGCATGAGCCGACCAGACAACTGCGCTCGATGGAGCCGTAGACCCTCGAGCACCACCGCCGCGTGACCCCGCTGCCCAAGTGGTCGTCCCACAGCTGCGTGGACGCGGCGCTACCGCCGTCGCTGCCGCTGGCACCATTAGGAGCCAGGCGACGGTGCGGTCGACGTCATCAACATCTATGCCAAGCACAGCCATGAAGGCTATGGTGCGAGCTTATTTGCTACTAAGGTTTCCACCAGCGGCTGAGCAGATGGATGAATGGCGTGCCACCATCCAGAGCCTGCTCGGTTTCGCCGAAGCTGGGGGCTCACACCGAGCTGGCCCGCCACGACCTCCCAATTGACAGGAACCGCCTGTACTGCTGGACGGACGGAGGGGGTCGTCCCCACGGTGCAGTCCCCACCACGGCAGCCGGTGCGGGCGTAGCTGAATCAAGACCCCGACGACATCTCGATGGCCTCTTTTGACCCTCGAGCACGTCCAGGCCAACGTCGAGCCCTGGAGGATAGGCGGCGGGGAGACACGCGCGTCGCCATAGATCGGCGCCATGACAACCTCCACCAGACCGACGGGTGCGGCTGCCTCAACGTTGACGAGCCTGCGCTCGGTGTTGGTGGGTGCCTACCTATCTAGGTCGGCTGTCCTGCCTTTACATGAGAGCTACGGCAAGTCCGTTGGCCGTCCGTTCGCACGTTCAAGCCAGAGATACCTGAGAAGTACGACGGGAGGCTGAACACGGCAGAGTTCTAAGCATCTACACCATCGATGTTCAAGCTGCCGGGGGAAGAGATGAGAAGGTGTTCGCCAATTACTTCCCTTTGGCATTCAAATCCAACGTGAGTTCTTGGCTGATGCACCTGCCGGAGAACTCCATTTCATCATGGGCAGACCTATGCCACAAGTTCATCGGTGCCTTCACCGATGGCCACCAAGAGCCTGGCAGGCCCAGTGACCTGCAACTTCTCCAGCAGAAGGAAGGAGAAACTCTTCGTAAGTATTTACAAAGATTCAATAAAGTTCATAGGAATATTCCAAATATCCATCCGGCAGCCATTATAGCAGCCTTCCAGTCCAATGTGCGTAGCCGTCGCATTCGTTCTAAGATGAATGTGCGATAGCCCAAGACTGTGAAGGAGCTATACATGCTTGTGGATAAGTGTTCTCGGATGGATGAAGGAGGGAAGTTGCCCGGAGAGGAGGATTGCATCAATGTTGATTCAGAGGATGAAGATGAATCAACCAGTCAGAGAAAGGGCAAGAAGCGTAGTAAGAAGCCAAGAGATGAGGCAGTGATGACTGTAGAAGGTTCAGGCATACCTAGTACCGGCAAGAAGGCCAAGGCTGAGGCCCCGGGCAAGGAAGTTGCTGCTTGTGCAGCCTGTCGGGAAGCCGCTGCCGCCGAGAAAGCTGGGAAAGGCGATGGCCCGTACTGCAAGATCCACCGGACCAAGGGCCATGATCTTCAGGAGTGTTACCAGGTTGAGCAGCTTGTCAAGAAATAGAGGGCGGAATATGATAAGCGTGACAAGTAAAAAGGTCAGAATGCTGCTGGCGGAAAGGGCCGAGGCGGTGAAGCAAATCGCCCCAGCAAACCCTTTTGGAACCAAGGAAAACCCGCCAGGGGTCAAGAGAAGGAAACCTGTGATGATGTGAGTGATGAAGGGAATGAAGAGGAAACGAGTGAGCAGGAATTTCAGAAGGCCACTGACGCCCTATGCATTGATGGGGGTGCATCTTTGCACGCCTCCCACCGCCAGCTCAAGCGATGGGCGCGAGAGATCAATGTTGTGGAGCCAGCGCCAGAGGCCCGGAAACCGCTCAAATGGTCCCGCATGCCAGTCATCTTTGATAAGGAGGATCACCCTGGCTAGACCACCATGGTAGGATGTTTGCCATTGTTGGTCTCCCCGACAATTCGCAACCTCAAGGTCACAAAGATGTTAGTGGATGGCAGGGCCAGGTTGAATCTGATTTCCCCAGCAGTTATCAGCAAACTTCAGATAGGAGAAGAAGAGCTAGAGGTTACCGGCACATTTCAAGGAGTTAACCCCGGCAGGAGCCATCCTAAAGAGAAGATTACGTTGCCGGTGATGTTTGGAGGAGAACTGAACTACCAGACAAAGAAGGTTGTGTTTGATGTGGTTGATCTCCCCCTGCCATACAATGGGATTCTTGGGCGCCCGGCCCTGGCCAAGTTCATGGCAGCATCCCACTATGCTTATAATACTCTGAAAATGCCTGGGCCACTGGGAGTCATCACTATCCCATCAGATGAGGAGGATGCAATTATCTGCGTGGACAAGATGTACCGGGATGCAGTCACAGCAGAAGCTGCGGCAACAATAGCTCCCACCAAGGAAAGCAAAGTAAAGAAAAGAGATTGTAGGACCTCTGGCAAGGAGTCCGGGAAGCGTGCCCCCTCCGAGTGCACGACACCCGTTGACGACGTGCCGGAGTGTTCCAACAGCAAGAGATCCAAGGTTGTTGCACCCCAAGTGAAGGAGGTCCCGGCAGGGCTGGCTGGCGTTGACGGTACTTTCACCATCAGTGCCACCCTTGATGACAAATAGGAAAGCACGCTCGTTGCCTTCCTGCGGGCGAATATCGATGCGTTTTCCTGGCAACCATCTGATATCCCAGTGTTCCCAGGAAGAGGTAATCGAGCACCACCTTGTTGTCTGCCCACACGCCCGACCTATCAAGCAGAAAGTCTGGAAGCAGGCCTTGGAAAGGCAACAGTTCATTGCCGAGGAAATCAAGAAACTTGAGGCAGCTGGTTTGGTCAGAGGAGTACTGCATCCTACATGGTTAGCAAACCCAGTGGTAGTCCGGAAGGCAAATGGGAAATGTAGGCTTTGCATTGATTTCGCAGATCTCAACAAGGCTTGCCCGAAGGACCCATTTCCCTTGCCGCGTATTGACCATATTGTGGATTCCACTTCAGGGTGCGATTTGCTCTCCTTTCTGGACACATATTCCGGATATCACCAGATCTCCATGTCCAAAGAAGATGAAGAGAAGACATCGTTCATTACTCCATGTGGTACGTACTACTTTGTCCGCATGCCATTCGGACTAAAGAGTGCCGGGTCTACTTTTGCAAGGGCAGCTCAGATTGGTTTTGAGCCACAGTTACACAGAAACATAGAAGCTTATATGGATGATATCGTGGTCAAAAACGAGGATAAGACCACTCTTATCCAGGATCTGGAGGAGACATTCGCTAATCTGCGCAAGATCAACTTGAAGCTTAATCCGGAGAAGTGTGTGTTTGATGTCCCCTCCGACAAGCTGCTTGGTTTCTTCGTGTCCCATCGGGGGATCGAAGCTAACCCCGACAAGATCAAAGCCATCGAACAGATCCAAGCGCCAAGGACAGTTAAGGGTGTGAGGCGCTTGACGGGATGCGTTGCCGCGCTAAGTAGGTTCATTTCCAAGTCTGCCAAGCGTGCCCTACCATTATTTAAAATTTTGAAGAAGGCAGGGCCTATGAAGTGGACCCCGGAAGCAGATGTAGCTCTGCAGGAATTGAAGGCCTACCTATCGTCTGTGCCTACCTTGGTTGCATCCAAACCCCAAGAACCGTTGTTGCTATATTTGGTGACAATCAACCAAGTGGTCAGTGCGGCCTTTGTGGCACAACGAGAAGTGGATGAGGCAGAAAGTGGGGAGATAACGGCAAAGTCAGAAAAGGATCAGAGCAGCAATGAGCACGGCAACGAGAGCAACCCCAAGGACGCGGTAATGAAGAAAGCAATGCAGCGCCCAGTGTACTTCGTCAGCTCCTTGCTACAAGGGGCTAGATCGAGGTACTCTGGCATGCAAAAGTTGATCTTTGGTCTCATTATGGCGTCAAGGAAACTGCGCCACTACTTCCAAGCCCATGAGATCACGGTTGTCACTCGTTTTCCATTGCAAAGGATACTCCAAAACGCTGAGGCTACCAGCAGAAAAGTGGAGTGGGCTTTGGAGTTATCCAGCTTTGGTTTGAAGTTTGAGAACACATCAACTATTCAGAGTAGGGCGTTGGCAGAGTTTATTGCAAAATGGACGCCAACCCCTCATGAGGAAGTGACAGAGACAGCTATCCCCGGCAAGGAATCACCCCAAGAAAGGATTATGTATTTTGATGGTGCTTTTTCCCTACAAGGTGCGGGGGCTGGTGTTGTTCTTGTTGCCCCCTCCGGGGAGCACTTGAAGTACGTCGTCCAAATGCACTTTTCCCGGGAAGAAGCTACGAACAATACACCTGAGTATGAAGGGCTCCTTCCCGGGCTCAGAATTGCATCAGAATTGGGAATCAAGCATACGAGGAGATTCACAGCTTGTGGTGAGACAAGTCAACAAGGATTATCAAAGCCCATTGATGGAAGCATATGTCGAGGAAGTGAGGAGATTGGAGGAGCACTTTGACGGGTTGCAAACAGAGCACGTACCCCATGGGGAAAACAGCATAGCTGATCACCTGTCAAAGTGTGCTACGCAGAAGCTTCCTGTGGAACCAGGAACTTTTGTTCTTCGTCTCTGTCAGCCCTCCGTATCACTAGCCACAATGGCCCGGAAAAGGAGAAAGTTGGACTACGGTAAGCCTCTCCCGGTCGAGCCTTCCGCTCCCGGCAAAGACCCTGCCAGAAACAACTCCTCACAGCCTGCAGGACCGCCCCTCCAGCCGAGCCCATGGACCCCGCGAACGAGGCTGGTGCTCCCGTAGCCGAGGAGGTGCCGCTAGTCCTTGTTGCCGAGCCCCAGGCTCCAACTTGGGCAAGGTACATCGTCCGCTTCCTCCAAACCAGAGAACTTCCCGGCGACCAAGATGAAGCTGAGAAAGTAGCCCGGAGGGGCAGTATGTATCAGTTTGTCGATGACACTTTGTACAGAAGGAGGCCCAGCGGTGTGAAATTGAAGTGTGTCTGCCGGGAGGATGGAAAGGAACTGCTGGCTGAGATTCACAGAGGAATGTGCGGCTCACACATTGGATCAAGGGCATTAGTTGGGAAAGCATTCCGACAAGGATTCTATTGGCCCACAGCCCTCCAAGATGTGGTTCAGATCATCACGACATGTGAAGCCTGCCAGTTCCATTCCAAGAGAACACACCTGCCTGCCCAAGCCCTTCAGACAATCCCTTTATCATGGCCATTTTTGGTCTGGGGGCTCGATATCCTCGGCCCCTTCCCCCGAGCAATCGGGGGCTTTGAATTCTTGTTCATCGCTATCAACAAGTTTACAAACTGGCCAGAAGGGACTGCTGTGAGAAAGGTGACTGCTCAGTTGGCTATCAAGTTCTGGGAAGAATTGGTGTGTCATTTTGGAGTTCCGGCAAGGATCATCACTGACAACGGCACCCAATTCACGAGCCATGCCTTCATGCAATATGTTCGTACCCTCGGATTCAAGATCTCATTCGCCTCTATGGCACACCCCCAGAGTAATGGACAAGCGGAGAGGGCGAACGATGAAGTGCTACATGGACTCAAGACAAGAACTTTCGATACGCTGCAGAAGCACGGCAGGCGGTGGATCGAGGAGCTGCCGGTAGTTTTCTGGTCCCTCAGAACGACACATAACTGAGATACCGGGCAGACTCCCTTCTCCCTGGTCTATGGGGCAGAAGCAGTTATCCCCACGAAACTCATTTACGGGTCCCCTCGAGTGCTTGCCTACGATGAAGTAGCCCAATATTAGCACCGGTGTGATCACGATGTGCTACTCGAGGAGAACCATCTCCGGGCTGCTACACGTGCTGCACGCTACCAACAAGCCCTCCGTCGCTATCATAGCCGCAGGGTTCATGCCTGGTGTTTTGAGGAAGGTGACCTTGTCCTTAGGCGCGTTCAGTCCACCAAGGGTACAAACAAGTTATCACCGAAGTGGGAAGGCCCTTACCGGGATGTACGAGTCACCAGACCCGGCGCAGTCCGTCTGGAGACCAGAGATGGCACTCAGTTACAAAACTCATGTAGCGACCAGACCTCAAACAGTCTGTGCTGCTGTGCACCAGTGTCATCCCTGGATCAGTAATGCTGACACGCACAGTAAAAATGGAGGATTTATAACAGAGTAGCAATCACACACTTATTACATCGAATATCTCAAAAGAGAATAAGTATGATAAATATGGCTTAAGGCCATCTAAATACGATAACAGCGGAAGGCTTGGAAGATAAGTGAGTCCATCAACTCCAACGGCATCACTGAGTATAAGACCACGACCTAAGGCACCTTACTCGTCGTCTGAAAAGTCTGCAACATAAAACGTTGCAGCCCGAAAATGGGTCAGCACATGGAATATGCTGGTAATGTAACACATAGAGAATAATGAACATAACAATGCTATACTACATGCATATATGGCTGGTGGAAAGCTCTATGGTTACAGTTTTGCGAAAAGCCAATTTTTCCCTACTGCAAAGGAATAAATTTTATTTAACTATCATGGTGGTTGTTAAACATTGAGAAGGTACCTCCAACTCAATCCCAATTAAATATCATCATTAACCCAGCAAAATTAATTAAAGTAACATGATGATGAGATTCACATGATAATCCAGGTACTAGATACTCAAGTTGTCCATAACCGGGGACACGGCTAATCATGATTAGTTTGTACACTCTGCAGAGGTTTGTGCACTTTTCCCCACAAGACTCGATCGCCTCCGCTTGATTCTCGCACTGCATGATGTTTGAGAAACGGATGATCGAGACACAGTCTTTCAGAAGCGTTAACTCTCTACTCTGGGTAAACCGTACCACCTACATCCCCTACATCTGCTAGTCTACCTCTTCAAGAGCTCACACAACTTAATCAACTATGCTAGAGCCCATAATAGCATGTGGCTGCACACGGAAGTTTCTAGCATGAATAATCTCATGATCCCTTTGAGCCTGGGTGGCGGTCCATAGGATGATCACACGGGTACTCCGGGATATCCAAAAATACAGGCAGCACTGGGTTCTCCAGGTGCCTCAATCCACCCAGATGTGAGTTTTAGTTGCCACCTTAAGTAAACCATTAATTAACAATCTCACATCTGTCATGAATATCTCTCAAACCCAATCCACGTCTACGAGCATAGCATGGCAATATAAGCAAACGTAGAAGTAGCTCCCAAGGGTTTGATGATCAGACAGGTAATAGGTACTACCTCAACTACTTCCCAATACCCACAATTTAAATCGATCCTAATCATGCAATGTTTGAGGATTGATCTAATGCAATAAAAACTGGGTATGGAAGAGTATGATCAAAGTGTTACTTGCCTTGCTGATGATCCGTGAAACCTAGAGATTCGAAGTAACAAGCGGCGCACTCCGGGTACTCTATCGCAAACAAACAAGCAAAAAATAAGTACTCATCTAATGCACAAGTAAAACTCGAATAAAAGATCCAACCAGAAAGTTCAACTTAAGAACTCCGGTTTGCAAAAAGAATCAAATCGAACGAAGCAACGAAAGTCAAACGGCGAAAGAAACAAGCTTCGTTTACTAATCTGGATCTAGGTCAAATTTTACAGTAGCAAAAACTTGTTTGAGTAGGTTAAACAGAAAGAGAATTTCGAGACGAAACTCTAGGCACTTGAATCGCCTGATTCCGATAAACGAGCGAAAAGTTAAACGAAAACGAAGATCTGATCGGAAATCACGATCTCGAATAATCGCGGAAAATCCGAGGAAAAAGAAAACTGACGAACAGCTAAACGAATGAACGTTCGTTAACAGCGAAAATCCGACGAACACGTTCGTTAAAACGAACGGGTCGGTGAACGTTCACTAAATAATAAAACCGAAAAAAAATAAACCGATCTGAAAAAAAACGAAAACAAGGGTTTAGCAAAAAAATAAACCGAATCGGTTTTTGGAAAAAAACCGGACTCG
>NC_057808.1:296594202-296615234 GCF_018294505.1 Triticum aestivum | reverse complement strand
CGGGGTATATAAGAGGGGGGCTGCCTTGGAGGAGGGGGCAGGTGGGGTATATAAGAGGGGGGGCTGCCTTGGAGGAGGGGGCGAGGCGGCGTCGGCGAGCGGGACTCGGGCGGCGGCGGCCGTGCTCGCCTCGGTCTCCAGGAGGGAGACGGGCGCGGGATGGGCCGGCCTGGCTCGGCTGGGCCTCGGCCCAGTCGGGCACGGGGATTTTTTTAAAAAAAAATTATTCCGCCGAATCAAAACAAATCGCAGAAAAATAAATAAAAATCCATAAATGATAAAACAAATTTTCCCCGTCTAATAAAATTAATTAGAACAAGGTGAACATTTTTTTTGGCCAAAAATGCAGTTTTGAAAACGTGCAATTTTTTTAATGCAATTAAAATTGCAAATAAAATCCAATATTTGATTTTAATATTTTTCCTCCAATATTTCAATTATTTTGGAGAAGTCATATTTTCTCCTCTCATTTATTTTAATATGAAATATTTTTCGGAGAGAAAAATAATTAAAACCAAAAATCCTCGTTTTATTATTTGATAAAAATCAAATATGTAAAATCGGGAAAATCCCCAACTCTCTCCGAGGGTCCTTGAGTTGCTTAGGATTTATCGAGGATTTGCCAAAATGCAATAAAATATGCTATGCAAGGATGATCTAATGTATAACATTCCAAATTGAAAATTTGGGATGTTACAACTCATGGAATATTGAGCATCTCCGCAAGTACTACTCGTAAGGAGCGAGGCTGTCAGGCACTGCCCGACAGCCACCTTTTTGTACAGGCCTAGCCTCAGCTACATGTAACCCCTTGTACAAAGCTGGGGCGATGACCCCATGCAAGAGAAAATAAAGAAGCGCTGTAGGGGGGCCCCCAACTAAGATTGCATGCATGCATGAGCACACCAAGATCACTGCATAATCATTTCATGAGCATTTGCATATGCATATTGATAGGATTGCATCCTGCATTCATTCTCATCTACATGAAGTTGCAGGTTCCTGCCGTGAACTTGGCTTCGACAAAGGACGAGAAGATTGCACGGCAGCGATCCCCAGCATGCCAAACATATAAGTTTTACCTCTTGTCCATTAGTGTTCTGTAAAGCTATAACTTTGCATGAGAAAACCTCGCCTCTCTTTTGAAACTTAGGTGCTCCCATCCATGACTCGAACGTTGCTTCGGTCAGGATGGTCGCAGTAGCCTTTGGTAAAAAGGAGCTGGCGAGGGTTGGCCCCTCTGTCTGTTCCCTGGCAGAAGTAGCTCTCCGGCAGACAAAGAGGGTGCCGGCAGGATATCCTGCCGGGGAAAACTCGTTTATTTTCATTAAAGAGGCACTCCACCTCTGCATGGACGTACACATGCACGGGTTCCTGGCAAGGTTCATCTTTTTCATTCATATGCTGATACAAGTACAAGCATTACAGAACACAAAGATGGACTCGAGGGATTACATTATTTGAATTAAAATTTGGCGATTGCCTACAAGTTTAAGATTAAAAAAAGATAAATGCCCTATAACCCCTCTTTTCCTTTCTCTGCTCCTCCTCCCTAGGATATTGAAACAAGAGGGAAATAAGAATAAAAGGAGCACTTAGGAGAGGGCAGCAATGAAGGGGCCAGCGGGGCGTTCATCTGCCGTAGTCCGCTGGTGGCGTGCACTCAGGAGCTGCGAAAGGTGATGAGCAAGTCTCGTCGTCACTCCCAAACAAAAAAAGGGGGAGAAGAGGGAAGGGGCAGAAGCGGTAGCGGCGTCACCCACAATGGGCATGCAACGCTACCATCGCTTCGGCGGACAGGAAGGCGCGCCTCTCGTCGACAACAGCCCCAAGATCTCTGGGAGGGGCAATGCTGGGGTTACCAATGATCTCCAGCCCCACCTCCCGGCCAAGCCTCGAAGAGATCAAGAGATTCGCCACGCCAAGGACCAGGCTCACTCCCCGGGTGTCAGCACCAGCATGGGGCAACAATAACCCCCAAGCAGGAGCCCGAGGGGCTGGCCCGAGGCTCTTTTCTTCAGCATCGCCGGCGGAAGTAGTGAACAAGGGAAGAAGAAGGAGAATGCAAAGATGGATGACTCCGCCCTCCTCCGCCCCTCCTTTTTATAGGCCCGGCAGGGAAGGGCAGCTGCTCCATCAACGAGTGACCACCGCCCTCCTCCGCCAATTCAAGACGGGTGGACCCTCTCCAAGATGCTCTCCCGCGCCATGTGCCTCCGTTACCTACCCCGCGCGATGCATGAAGCATATGTGGCCAAGGATAAGGGCGCGCTATGGGAAGAGTAAATTGGCAATTTCTACCCCGTGCATTAAAGTCATTCACGGGCCATCACTAGAGCCGCCCTACCACTATTGGCTTTACATCACGCGCGGGGAAACCGAAAACTGGCCCGAAATCAAGGCTAATGAAGCAGCAATGTAAACTTAGAGGGGCCGACCCCTACAGCAACCCTGCCTGTGCACTTATTAGGCCCTACCCCGACGACGCTCAGCAGCGCGTTCGGGGCAGGCCCGGGGGCTTCTGTTGGTGCAACAAACCCTGGGTCCGTTTCCCTGGCTGTGCACAGGCACAAGAACAAGATTGAGACACCAGCTTAAGTCAGAGATTAAAGAACCAAGAGATTTGAAGAACCAACGTGCAGTTCAGAGAGACCGAGATCGAGCCAGAGGAGCAAGCTATCGACAAGAGAAGGGCCTCCTTTGCCGGGCGGGCGATCCCGACAAGGGGCGAGGCCACCGCCAGGAGCAAGCAACCAAGGCACCCCGACAAGGTCTGCCAGGGCTCGCGGGGGCAGAACCACCCCACCAACCACTCAAGCATGACCCAGGTCATCAATCAGTGCAGTGTTAAGCCGCAAGATGAGTAAGTGGCAGCCATTCGCCACATGGAAGCCATTTCCTACAGGAGAAACCCACAGATGACACCCGTCCTGCGACGTGTCAAGGGAACAGGCGCGGAGCTGGCAAGATAGCCCGGCAAGCGTTGCCGGGAAACTAGTGATGTGACACTAAGTGGTGCATTTAATGCACCTTGTCAGCCCACAGAGTTAGGTATGATAGCACTGTTTGCTATCATATCAGTGGATAATGACTACTTTGCCATTGTAGTGACCTCTTAATCTATAAAAGGAGGCCCATGGCACCCGTAGGATGGGTTGGAAAGTTGACGAACCCACACCACCATACGCGCATAGTCGTTGATGCCCCGTGGCCACCCCTACCGGGTACTGCGCTCCACCATCCCCATTCCACCATCAATCCACTAAAGCAGGAGTATGGTCTTACGCCTCACGGCGGCCCAAACCTGGGTAAATTGCTTGTGTGTTCCCTGCCATGCTGTCATGCGCTGGTCTGCTCTTTGTGCAACGCGACGTCCCCCTGCCGAACCAGCAAGGGGCCTCCTGGTCCCGTAGGTGGCCACGGATATCCCCGGACATATTTTGACTCACTAAAAATTTCAAAAAAAATTCAGAGGAAGAAAAAATGTTTAGGAAGATATACCAAGGGGGTTCCTCGATGAAGAAGGCCCCAAGGCTAGCAATACATGAGCCAAACCTTGAACCACCGTGGGAAGCTCTAGTGCAGCCTTGTGAATGTCCATCAGATCATTTGATGGTTCATGCTGGTTTTAAGGAGGAATTTGATGCATACGTGCAAAATGCTGGCCTTGAAGACTTCGTGTCAGATAAGTGCCGGCAGTACTATCCCCTCACTGATTCATTTGTGTGAAGATTTAAGTTTACATCCCAGTGCAATACTCATTCTATTCTATTTGATCTTTATGATAAATCATTTACCATGGACCTAGAAGATTGTAATGATGCATGCAAAATTCCACTATGGGGCATTCATAGTGAGCCTCATAAAATTGATTTTTCTGAGTTCCTTGCTAGCATCACCAGGGGAGAAACTAGAAATGTAACACAAGCTACTACAGGGAGCATTCACTTTCCTGCTATACATTATTTTGCTCTCTTTATAGGTAGATGCATTAATGGTAAACATGATCATAGCCACCTTTGTGCACCAGACCTTAGTGTCCTCAAGAGTGCAGTAGTTGGTGATAAATGATTTAATTTGGGGGCCATTGTTGCAAGGCGGTTATATAATAATGCTAAAGATGGAGATTACTTTGGTGGGATTTATGCCACCCGGTTAGTTAATTATCTCAGGGTACCCATAAGAGAAAATGATGTTGAGTTACCACCCGCTTACCTTGATAATGATGCTATGTTTCATAACCAGCTTCTTGAAAGGAGCGAACAAGCCCTCTTATACCGACTAATCTTCGACAGGGAGCGCGTCTTCTATATTACGCTTCCCGCTCCTGCCTTCTTTAACTTTGAGGTAAAATGGAGACACTTCATAACCAGAGAGGAGGCGAACGAGTATGAGAGAGGGGGGAGGCCGCTCGCCTCCATGCTGCGGCCCTTCAAGCAGTGGCGGTCGCAGCTCAGTACAACCCCAACTATGATTTTGGATACTATCAAGGCTAGCCATGGCCCTAGACCAACTTAGGCCAAAAGCCTAAGCTTGGGGGAGTACGTATCTCTCACCGACATTACATTCATGTTCACACACTCATTTCAGTTGTCGATGTTCATACTTTTTCATTGTATTATCCATGCTAGTTTATTTTTCTTGGTTTCTTCTTGTGTGTTTGAAAAACTTTCAAAAATCTAGAAAAAAATAGTTCTCGCTTCTTTTCAGTTTTTCTAGCTAGTTCATTTAGTTGTAGTATTAAAAGAAAACCCAAAAGATTTCTCGTTCTTCTTTTGCTTCTTGGGAGCTTTCTGATACGTCTCCAATGTATCTATAATTTTTGATTGCTTCATGCTATATTATATTCTGTTTTGGATGATTAATGGGCTTTGTTATACACTTTTATATTATTTTTGGGACTAACCTATTAACCGGAGGCCCAACCCAAATTGCTGTTTTTTTGCCTATTTCAGAGTTTCGCAGAAAAATAATATCAAACGGAGTCCAAACAGAATGAAACCTTCGGGAACGTGATTTTCAGAACAAACGTGATCCAGAGGACTTGGAGTCTACGTCAAGAAATCAACCAGGAGAGCACGAGGCAGGGGGCGCGCATACCCCCCTAGGCGCACCCTCCACCCTTCTCGGGCCCATGTTGCTCCACCGACGTACTTCTTCCTCCTATATATACCTATGTACCCCCAAACCAACACAAGCATCCACGAGAACCTAATTCCACCGCCGCAACCTTCTGTACCCGTGAGATCCCATCTTGGGGCCTTTTCTGGCGTCCTGCCGGGGGGGGGCATTGATCATGGAGGGCTTCTACATCAAGACCATAACCTCTCCGATGATGTGTGAGTAGTTTACCTCAGACCTTCGGGTCCATAGTTATTAGCTAGATGGCTTCTTCTCTCTCTTTGGATCTCAATACAAAGATCTCCATGATTCTCGTGGAGATCTATTCGATGTAATCTTCTTTTGCGGTGTGTTTGTTGACACCGATAAATTGTGGGTTTATGATCAAGTTTATCTATGAACAATATTTGAATCTTGTCTGAATTCTTTTATGTATGATTGGTTATCTTTGCAAGTCTCTTCGAATTATCAATTTGGTTTGGCCTACTAGATTGATCTTTCTTGCAATGGGAGAAGTGCTTAGCTTTGGGTTCAATCTTGCGGTGTCCTTTCCCAGTGACAGCAGGGGCAACAAGGCACGTATTGTATTGTTGCCATCGAGGATAACAAGATGGTGTTTATATCATATTGCATGAGTTTATCCCTCTACATCATGTCATCTTACTTAACGCATTACTCTGTTCTTTTGAACTTAATACTCTAGATGCATGCTGGATAGCGGTCGATGTGTGGAGTAATAGTAGTAGATGCAGGCAGGAGTCGGTCTACTTGTCACGGACGTGATGCCAATATACATGATCATACCTAGATATTCTCATAACTATGCTCAGTTCTATCAATTGCTCAACAGTAATTTGTTCACCCACCGTAATACTTATGCTCTTGAGAGAAGCCACTAGTGAAACCTATGGCCCCGGGTCTATTTTCCATCATATTAATCTTCCAACACTTAGCTATATTTATTGCCTTTTATTTTACTTTGCATCTTTATTATAAAAATACCAAAAATATTATCTTATCATATCTATCAGATCTCACTTTTGTAAGTGACCGTGAAGGGATTGACAACCCCTTTATTGCGTTGGTTGCGAGGTTTTTATTTGTTTGTGTAGGTGCGAGGGACTTGAGCGTGGCCTCCTACTGGATTGATACCTTGGTTCTCAAAAACTGAGGGCAATACTTACGCTACTTTACTGCATCACCCATTCCTCTTCAAGGGAAAACCAACGCAGTGCTCAAGAGGTAGCAAGAAGGATTTCCGGCGCCATTGCCGGGGATGCTTACGCGAAGTCAAGTCAAGATTTTATTGCCCGACAACGAGCCATTTCTGGCGCCGTTGCCGGGGAGTCTACGCACAAGTCAAGACATACCAAGTACCCATCACAAGCTCTTATCCCTCGTATTACATTATTTGCCATTTGCCTCTCATTTTCCTCTCCCCCACTTCACCCTTGTCGTTTTATTCGCCTTTTCTTCGCCTTCTTCTCGTATGTCTTTCTGTTTGTGTTTCCATGTGCCTTCTATTTGCTTGCATCTTTGCTTGCTAAAAATCTGTTGATATGGATCCACTTAAAGTGTTCTACTTAGATCATCTTCGATCCTTATGCGCTCGTGCTGAAACCGCAACTAGCCTAGTTGATGGGAAATCTTTAGATGAGCATGCTCATTTTGTGCGTCACCGTTTGTCTGAAAAAGGGTGACTCTTATGGAATCAAATAAATAGATTGCTGTGTTATGCTTGGAATCTTTGTGAAATTTGTGATTTTACTTGTTGCTCTAAGAACCCTAAAAAATACCTTCCCTACCTCTGTGAGTTTAATGAAAATGAAATCTTATCTTCTTATGCAAAGGGTGTTTATAGTTACTATGATATCGAACAAATTGAAGAATTTGTTGTTTTAAGGGTGCTTATGAAGTTGCTTCTTTGATTGAAAAGTATGATATTACTCTCTACGAATCTGAAAATTTTGACATACTTAAATATTGCTATGAAAACTATGCTCATAATGTCTATGTCAAAGAATTTATTGAGAGAATGACCGTTGCTTTGGAAGGAAATAATGATACACATGAATCTATAGATAATGATGATTCCGATGATTTGATTGAAATATCCCTTGATGAACATGATGCTTGCTATTCTTGTGGCCATGATGCCAATATTTATGAAGATGAATTTTCTATAGTTCCTTATGTTAAACATGAGATCATTGCTATTGCACCCATACTTGGTAGTTCCTTCGATAAAAAGCTTGATTGCAATGATGTTATTATAAATTCTCTTAATGCCAATTGTTTTAATAATATACAAAACCCTAAGCTTGGGGATGCTAGTTTTTCTATGTCTACTACTCCCTCCGTTCGGAATTACTTGTCTCAGAAATGGATGTATCTAGAACTAAAATACGTCTAGATACATCCATTTCTACGACAAGTAATTCCGAACGGAGGGAGTATTTGTTGCAATGATCATGATTGGGGTGATTCTTCTTATGATCTTGAAAATTTATTTAAGCCCCATGTTGAATATGAGATTGATAATAATGTTTGCAATAGTATTGAAAGTGGGTTTGGAAGAGTGTCAACTTTAGATCCCACATATTTGGATTTTGATCAATCTTATGAAGTTTTTGATAAAAGTGGGTTTGGAGAGGTCATGACTTTAGCTAATGTTAATCCCACAATTTTGGAAGAGTGTCAACTTTGCATACATGTGGATCGTGTTAAGCATATGTTTTGTGATAGCTATATTGTTGAATTTTCTTATGATCCTACATGTAATTATTATGAGAGAGGAAAATATGGTTGTAGAAATTTTTATGTTACTAAATTACCTCTCGTCATGTTGAGATTGCTATTGTTTCTTTCCGCTTCCTTGCATATGCTAGTTTTTGCTTGCCTTGATAATTTGTTTGCCTATAAGATGCCTATGCATAGGAAGTATGTTAGACTTAGATGTGATTTTCACATGTTTTATGATGCTCTCTTTGTGTTTCAATTACTATCTTTTATGTGAGCATCATCAAAATCTCAATGCCTAGCTAGGGGCGTTAAACGATAGCGCTTGTTGGGAGGCAACCCAATTTAATTTTAGTTTTTTGCTTTTTGCTCCTGTTTAGGAACAAATATTTGATCTAGCCTCTGGTTAGATTTGTTTTTATGTTTTAATTAGTGTTTGTGCCAAGTTATACCTATAGGATCTTCTTGGAAGATAGTTATTTGATCTTGCTGAAAATTCCAGATACTTTCTGTTCATGAAAATAATTGTTAAAAATCACCAGAAAGTGATAAAATATTAATTCCAATTGCATCAGATCAATAAACAAATTCTATATGTCGTCCTATTTTGGCTGAATTTTTTGAGTTCCAGAAGTTTGCGCTAGTTACAGATTACTACAGACTGTTCTGTTTTTGACAGATTCTGTTTTTCGTGTGTTGTTTGCTTATTTTGATGAATCTATGGCTAGTAAGATTGTTTATAAACCATAGAGAAGTTGGAATACAGTAGGTTTAACACCAATATAAATAAATAATGAGTTCATTACAATACCTTGATGTGGTGTTTTGTTTTCTTTCGCTAACGGAGCTCACGAGATTTTCTGTTAAGTTTTGTGTTGTGAAGTTTTCAAGTTTTGGGTAAAAGATTTGATGGATTATGGTACAAGGAGTTGCAAGAGCCTAATCTTGGGGATGACCATGGCACCCCAAGATAATCTAAGGACACCAAAAAGCCAAAGGTTGGGGATGCCCCGGAAGGCATCCCCTCTTTCGTCTACTTCCATCAGTAACTTTACTTGGAGCTATATTTTTATTCACCACATGATATGTGTTTTGCTTGGAGCGTATTATATGATTTGAGTCTTTTCTTTTTAGTTTACCACAATCATCTTTTCTGTACACACCTTTTGAGAGAGACACACATGATTCGGAATTTATTAGAATACTCTATGCGCTTAGCTTATATCTTTTGAGCTACATAGTTTTTGCTCTAGTGCTTCACGTATATCTTTTAGAGCACGGCGGTGGTTTTTTTATAGAAACTATTATTCTCTCATGCTTCACTTATATTATTTTGAGAGTCTTAAACAGCATGGTAATTTTCTTAAATAGGAAAATTAATCCTAATATGCTAAGTATTCAAGACTAGTAAAAACTTTCTTATGAGTGTGCTGAATACTAAGAGAAGTTTGATGCTTGCTGATTGTTTTGAGATATGGAGGTAGTGATATTAAAGTTGTGCTCGTTGAGTAGTTGTGGAATTGAGAAATAATTGTGTTGAAGTTTGCAAGTCCCGTAGCATGCACGTATGGTAAACGTTATGTAACAAATTTGAAACATGAGGTGTTCTTTGATTGTATTCCTTATGAGTGGCGGTCGGGGACGAGCGATGGTCTTTTCCTACCAATCTATCCCTCTAGGAGCATGCGCGTAGTGCTTGGTTTTTGATGACTTGTAGATTTTTGCAATAAGTATGTGAGTTCTTTATGACTAATGTTGAGTCCATGGATTATACGCACTCTTACCCTTCCATCATTGCTAGCCTCTTCGGTACCGTGCATTGCCCTTTCTCACATTGAGAGTTGCTGCAAACTTTGCCGGTGCATCCAAACCCCGTGATATGATACGCTCTGTCACACATAAACCTCCTTATATCTTCCTCAAAACAGCCACCATACCTACCTATTATGGCATTTCCATAGCCATTCCGAGATATATTGCCATGCAACATTCCACCGTTCCGTTTATCATGACACGTTCATCATTGTCATATTGCTTTGCATGATCATGTAGTTGACATCGTATTTGTGGCAAAGCCACCATTCATAATTTTTCATACATGTCACTCTTGATTCATGGCCTATCCCGGTATACCGCTGGAGGCATTCATATAGAGTCAAACCTTGTTCTAGTATCGAGTTGTAATCATTGAGTTGTAAATAAATAGAAGTGTGATGATCATCATTCATAGAGCATTGTCCCAATAAAAAAAGAGGCCAAATAAAAAACGGAGGCCCAAAAAAAAGGGACAATGCTACTATCCTTTTTTCCACACTTGTGCTTCAAAGTAGCACCATGATTTTCATGATAGAGAGTCTCTTGTTTTGTCACTTTCATATACTAGTGGGAATTTTTCATTATAGAACTTGGCTTGTATATTCCAACAATGGGCTTCCTCAAATGCCCTAGGTCTTCGTGAGCAAGCAAGTTGGATGCACACCCACTTAGTTTCTTTTGTTGAGCTCTTATGCATTTATAGCTCTAGTGCATCTGTTGCATGGCAATCCCTACTCCTTGCATTAACATCAATCGATGGGCATCTCCATAGCCCGTTGACTAGCCGCGTTGATGTGAGGCTTTCTCCTTTTTTGTCTTCTCCACATAACCCACATCATTATATTCTATTCCACCCATAGTGCTGTATCCATGGCTCATGCTCATGTATTGCGTGAAGGTTGAAAAAGTTTTAGATTACTAAAGTATGAAACAATTGCTAGGCTTGTCATCGGGGTTGTGCATGATGAGAGCATTCTTGTGTGACGAAAATGGAGCATGACTAAACTATATGATTTTGTAGGGATGAACTTTCTTTGGCCATGTTATTTTGAGAAGACATAATTGCTTAGTTAGTGTGCTTGAAGTATTATTGCTTTTATGTCAACATTAAACTTTTATCTTCAATCTTTCAGATCTGAATATTCATACCACAATTAAGAGGGTTACATTAAAAAATTATGCCAAGTAGCATTCCGCATCAAAAATTCTATTTTTATCATTTACCTACTCGAGGACGAGCAGGAATTAAGCTTGGGGATGCTTGATACGTCTCCAACGTATGTATAATTTTTGATTGCTTCATGCTATATTATATTCTGTTTTGGATGATTAATGGGCTTTGTTATACACTTTTATATTATTTTTGGGACTAACCTATTAACCGGAGGCCCGGCCCAAATTGCTGTTTTTTTGCCTATTTCAGAGTTTCGCAGAAAAATAATATCAAACGGAGTCCAAACGGAATGAAACATTCGGGAATGTGATTTTCGGAACAAACGTGATCCAGAGGACTTAGAGTCTATGTCAAGAAATCAACCAGGAGAGCACGAGGCACGGGGCGCGCCTACCCCCCTGGGCGCGCCCTCCACCCTGGTGGGGCCCATGTTGCTCTTCCGACGTACTACTTCATCCTATATATACCTACGTACCCCCAAACCAACACAAGCATCCACGAAAACCTAATTCCACAGCCGCAACCTTCTGTACCCGTGAGATCCCATCTTGGGGCCTTTTCCGGCGTCCTGCCGGAGGGGGCATTGATCACGGAGGGCTTCTACATCAACACCATAGCCTCTCCGATGATGTGTGAGTAGTTTACCTTAGACCTTCGGGTCCATAGTTATTAGCTAGATGGCTTCTTCTCTCTCTTTGGATCTCAATACAAAGTTCTCCATGATTCTCATGGAGATCTATTCGATGTAATCTTCTTTTGCGGTGTGTTTGTTGAGACCGATGAATTGTGGGTTTATGATCAAGTTTATCTATGAACAATATTTGAATATTCTCTGAATTCTTTTATGTATGACTGGTTATCTTTGCAAGTCTCTTCGAATTATCAGTTTTGTTTGGCCTACTAGATTGAACTTTCTTGCAATGGGAGAACTGCTTAGCTTTGGGTTCAATCTTGCGGTGTCCTTTCCCAGTGACAGCAGGGGCAACAAGGCACGTATTGTATTGTTGCCATCGAGGATAACAAGATGGGGTTTATATCATATTGCATGAGTTTATCCCTCTACATCATGTCATCTTACTTAACGCATTACTCTGTTCTTTTGAACTTAATACTCTAGATGCATGCTGGATAGCGGTCGATGTGTGGAGTAATAGTAGTAGATGCAGGCAGGAGTCAGTCTACTTGTCATGGACGTGATGCCTATATACATGATCATACCTGGATATTCTCATAACTATGCTCAATTCTATCAATTGCTCAACAGTAATTTGTTCACCCACCGTAATACTTATGCTCTTGAGAGAAGCCACTAGTGAAACCTATGGCCCCGGGTCTATTTTCCATCATATTAATCTTCCAACACTTAGCTATATTTATTGCCTTTTATTTTACTTTGCATCTTTATTATAAAAATACCAAAAATATTATCTTATCATATCTATCAGATCTCACTTTCGTAAGTGACCATGAAGGGATTGGCAACCCCTTTATTGCATTGGTTGCGAGGTTTTTATTTGTTTGTGTAGGTGCGAGGGACTTGAGCGTGGCCTCCTACTGGATTGATACCTTGGTTCTCAAAAACTGAGGGAAATACTTACGCTACTTTACTGCATCACCCTTTCCTCTTCAAGGGAAAACCAACGCAGTGCTCAAGAGGTAGCACTTTCCCATGTAAATAGTTTTTCTCGTTCTTGTTTTTGCTTTCTTCAGAAAAACAAAAACTCCAAAAATATTTCAGTGTGTTTCTTTGAAATTCTTTTTCTTTTATTTGGGTCGTAAGTAGAAGACCACGATGAAAATGTTGAGTGGCTCTCATATGAATTATTTGTTAATCTAACAGAGAGCCCATATTACCTTGTCTTCTCCTTTGAATAAATGTTTGCAGATTCCAGCTTAGTCCAATGCACGTGCACTCTTATTATTATTCACACCATTCGGTCATGCAAGTGAAAGGCAATAATGACGATATTTGATGAAATGATTGAGATCAAGAAAAGCTGGTACGGAGTCGACCTATTTCGTTTTTGTAAATATGATTAGCTCATCGTTCGTGATTCATCCCTTTATGAATGAAACATGTTTGCAATGACAATTAGAGATTATAGTTACTCGTGTCATGCTTAATTAGCTAGGAGTTGATAATGATTTACCTTACATGCCAACATGCTTTTAAAATGGTTCTGATGTAGGATGATAGGATGGTATCCTCCTTCGAATGATTCGGGTGGCTTGACTTGGCACATGTTCACGCATGTAGTTGTAACAAAAACAACATAGCCTCCACGATATTTATGTTCATGGTGATTTATATCCTACTCATGCTTAGACTCAATGTTGGTTAATCTCAATGCATGTTTATGACCATTGTCGCTCTCTAGTTGGTCGCTCCTCAATCTTTTGCTAGCCTTTACTTGTACTAAGCGGGAATACTGCTTGTGCACCCACTTCCTTAAACCCAAAGTTGCTCCATATGAGTCCACCATACCTACCTATATGCGGTATTTACCCGCCATTCCAAAGTAAATTTGCATGTGCCAAACTCTAAACCTTTGAATAATAATCTATTTTGTATGCCCAAATCGCTCATGCAGCGACTGGGGGCTATTAGTATCTTCCATGCTAGGTGGGTCATTCCATGATGAGTGTTTATTCACTTGTCATTCACGAGAAAGTGGCTGGTATTCGGGATGCCCAATTCAATGCTCTAAATCGAACCAAAATATAAATATCAAACAAAACTCCCCCCAGGACTGTTGTTGGTATGGACGGTACCCGTGGATACGGTTAGCCGTGGAGTGTGATTGTTGGTGGAGGGGGAGCAAACACTTTACCATTCTGTTTGGGAACTGACACGTCTGCAACGTATCTATAATTTTTGATTATTTCATGCTGTTATATTATCATTCTTGGATGTTTTACAATCATTTTATAGCTACTTTATATCATTTTTTGGGACAAACCTATTGACCTAGTGCCCAGTGCCATTTGCTGTTTTTTGCTTGTTTTTTTACATCACAGGAAATCAATATCAAACGATGTCCAAACACCGCGAAACTTTTTGTGGATTTTTTATGCACCAGAAGACACCCGATGGGCCAGAGCAGCACCTGCGGGGTGCCCCGAGGAGGGTACAACCCACCAGGTCACGCCTGGGGGCCTAGGCGCGCCCAGGTGGGTTGTCCCCACCTCGGAGGCCTCTCGCACCCCCTCTTTGCCTTATAAAATCCCAAATATTCCAAAAACCCTCGGGGTAACCCTAGATGAGAAGTTCTGCCGCCGCAAGCCTCTGTAGCCTTCAAAAACCAATCTAGACCCTGTTCTGGCACCCTACCAGAGGGGGGATCATCACCGGTGGCCATCTTCATCATCCTAGAAGCCACCATGATGAGGAGGGAGTAGTCCACCCTCGGGGCTGAGGGTTTGTACCCGTAGCTATGTGTTTAATCTCTCTCTCTCTCTCGTTCTTGAGATGTCACGATCTTGATGTATCGCGGGCTTTGTTAATATAGTCGGATCATATGGTGTTTTCCCCTCTCTATCTTGTTGTGATGAATTGAGTTTTTCCCTTTGATATTTCTTTGTTATCGAATTGAATACTTTTATGGATTTGAGAGCACTTGATATATGTCTTGCATATGAATACTCGTGGTGACAATGGGGTATCATCTTGATTCACTTGATATGTGTTTTGGCATTCAACTCGCGGATTCCCGCGGTGAAATTGGGGTAATCTATGCATAGGGGTTGATACACGTTCTTGTCTTTTGTTTCTCCCGTAGAAATCTTGGGGCACTCTTTGAGGTTCTTTGTGTTGGATTGAGTATTATGAATCTGAAATTATTTGGTGTTATTTTAGTACGAACTCTTGGATAGATCGATCGGAAAGAATAGCTTCGAGGTGGTTTCGTACCCTACAAACGATTTCTTCTTATGTTCTCCGCTATATAGGAACTTTGGAGTGATTCTTCGTTGCACGTTGAGGGATGGTTATATGATCCAATTATATTAGCATTGTTGAGAGCTTACACTAGTGAAAGTACGGACCCTAGGCCTCATTTTCAACCATTGCAATACCGTGTTTGTGCCCGTTTACTATTTGCTAGCTTGCTGTTTTTATTTATTCAGATTATAAAAATATATTTCTACCATCAATATTACACTTTTATCACCATCTCTTCACCGAACAAGTGCACCTATATAATTTGCCATTGTATTGGGTGTGTTGGGGACACAAGAGATTTCTTGTATTTGGTTGCAGGGTTGTTTGAGAGAGACCATCTTCATCCTACACCTCCCACGGATTGATAAACCTTAGGTCATCCACTTGAGGGAGAATTGCTATTGTCCTACAAAACTCTGTGCTTGGAGGCCCAGCACGTGTCTACAAGAATAAAGTTGCGTAGTAGACATCAGGAACCACCTATAATGTATCTAGCATGGAAGATAGTGAGATCTCTTAGTTGTTATGTTCACAATGAAAGCATACCGCTCAAAATTATATTCATCTCTATTTTAAAAGCTCGAGCTCTGGCACCCCTGCAAATCCCTGCTTCCCTCTATGAAGGGCCTATCTATTTACTTTTATTGTTGAGTCATCATCCTCTTATAAAAAGCACCAGTTAGGGAGCACCACTGTCATTCGTATGCTTCATCATTAATTGATATTGAGTATGAGTGTGACTGGATCTCTTTTTCCATGAATTATTGTGTCTAGTCTGTCCTTGATCTTCAGGGGTGCTCTGCATTTATGTTTTGCGGTCTCAGAAAGGGCTAGCGAGATACCATTTTGTCATATCATATCATGATTGCTTTGAAAAAGTGTTGTCATCCGAGATTTATTATTATTGCTTGCTAGTTGATTATGCCATTGATATGAGTAAATGTGAGACCTAAATGTTATTGTGAATATGGTTAGTTCATAATCTTTCCTGAAAACTTGAATACTGGCTATACATATTTGCAACAACAAGATCAAATAGAGTTTTTTTTAAATTTCTTTGTCACTTTCAGTTTATCAACTGAATTGCTTGAGGACAAGCAATGGCTTAAGCTTGGGGGAGTTGATACGTCTCCATCGTATCTACTTTTCCAAACTCTTTTGCCCTTGTTTTGGACTCTAACTTGCATGATTTGAATGGAGCTAACCCGGACTGACGCTATTTTCAGCAGAATTGCCATGGTGTTATTTTTGTGTAGAAATAAAAGTTCTCGAATTGACCTGAAAATTTACGGAGAATCTTTTTGGAATATATAAAAATATTGGCGCAAGAATCAACCAGAGGGGGTCACCTAGAGGCCACAAGCCCTGGGGGCGCACCCTGCAGGCTTGTGGCTCCCCTGGAGCTCCTCCGACCCTAGTTCCAACTCTGTAAGTACCTATTCGCGGAGAAAAAAATCAGAGAGAAGGATTTGTCGAATTCAGGGATCCGCAGACCCAAGAAAGGTTCGAACTCTGGGGCGTGTGCGAAGAACTCAACCTATCCAACCTACCACCCCGTCGCCCCACGGCCTAGCTCTATTCACACGAACAAGGAAAAAGATGAACACGACAGTTTACCCAGGTTCGGGCCACCTTGCGGTGTAAGACCCTACTCCTGCTTTGTGGTGGATTGGCCTCATGAGGGGCTGAGGATGAACTAGTACAAAGGATGAACAACCTCGCGAGGGCTGCTCAGGTGAGGGTGGAAAGGATCCCCCTACGGTGGTTGCTAACCTATACTTATAGTGGCCTCGGTCCTCTTCCCCCCAAAATGTAGGCAGGAAGGGATTCCAAAGTGGCCAATTCGAAAGGGGACAAGTAGTACATCTTATCCTGACGAAAGGTGGTCTTCGCCTGCAAAGCTTCTGGTCGTGACGCAGCGGTGGGCTTGGCGATGACACCCATCCTGCCGTGCTGGTGGTCTTGGTCTTGTTGCACTGGAATGGAAGCCTTTGCCAGATTCCTCTGGAACTTATGCCTGTCCTTGCCTCCTTAGCACCAAAGAGGAAACTGCCTCCTCATGAGGTTGGGTACCTGCATAGAAATCTCAGCTCCTCGGGAGGCCGCCTGGGGAGGCCGCTCCCTCAGGAGGTCTTGGTGTCGTCCGCCTCGCAAGGCTTGGCCCCTCGCAAGGGTCTTGTCTTGGTGGTCTTGGAGGTGGGCCATACCAGGCCGTCGATGGAGCCACGCCGTGGGCCGCAGGCAGGCAAGTCTGGGTACCCTGGTTCCTAGAACGCCGACAGTAGCCCCCGGGCCTAAGGCGCGCTCGGACTTGGCTTCGAGGCGAAGCCAAAGGGCAAGGGCGAAGCATCGCGGGCCCCAATCGCTTGCAGGCTAGGGTGACATGTGGCGCTTGACGGGGCGTGGGCGTCTCTGTTGGGGAACGTAATAATTTCAAAAAAATCCTACGCACATGCAAGATCATGGCGATGCATAGCAACAAGAGGGGAGAGTGTCGTCTACGTACCCTCATAGACCGTAAGAGGAAGCGTTATGACAACGCGGTTGATGTAGTCGTATGTCTTCACGATCGACCGATCCTTAGTATCGAACATACGACGCCTCCGCGTTCAGCACACGTTCAGCTCAGTGACGTCCCACGAACTCACGATCCAGTAGAGCTTTGGGGAAGAGTTCCGTCAGCACGATGGCGTGGTGATGGTGGTTCTGAAGTTACCGCCATAGGGTTTCGCCTAAGCACCGCCACGATATGATCGAGGTGGATTATGGTGGAGGGGGGCACCGCACACGGCTAAATGAGATCAATGATCAACTTGTGTCTCTGGGGTGCCCCTTTGCCTCACTATATAAAGGAGGAGAGGAGGGGAGGCTGGCCGGCCCCTATGGGCGCGCCAAGTGTGGAGTCCTACTAGGACTCCAAGTCCTAGTAGAAGTCCACCAAAGGGAAGGAGGGAAGAAGGAAGGAGAGGGAGGAGAGAAAGGAAAGGGGGGCCGGCCCCCTAGTCCAATTCGGTTTGGGCTAGGGGGGGGCGCCCTGCCTTGCCCTGCCACCTCTCTTCCACCACTTGGCCCATGAGGCCCAATACTTCTTTCCCGTATTCCCGTATCTCCCCGGTACTCCGAAAAATACCCGAATCACTCGGAACCTTTCCGATGTCCGAATATAGTCATCCAATATATCGATCTTTACGTCTCGACCATTTCGAGACTCCTCGTCATGTCCCCGATCTCATCCGGAACTCCGAACTACCATCGGTCCATCAAAACACATAAACTCATAATACCGATCGTCACCGAACGTTAAGCGTGCGGACCCTACGGGTTCGAGAACTATGTAGATATGACCGAGACACATTTCCGGTCAATAACCAATAGCGGAACCTGGATGCTCGTATTGGCTCCCACATATTCTACGAAGATCTTTATCGGTTAAACCGCATAACAACATACGTTGTTCCCTTTGTCATCGGTATGTTACTTGCCCGAGATTCGATCGTCGGTATCTCAATACCTAGCTCAATCTCGTTATCGGCAAGTCTCTTTACTCGTTTTGTAATGCATCATCCCACAACTAACTCATTAGTCACATTGCTTGCAGGGGTTATAGTGATGTGCATTACCGAGAGGGCCCAGAGATACCTCTCCGACAATCGGAGTGACAAATCCTAATCTCGATCTATGCCAACTCAACAAGTACCATCGGAGACACCTGTAGAGCACCTTTATAATCACCCAGTTACGTTGTGACGTTTGGTAGCATACAAAGTGTTCTTCCGGTAACCAGGAGTTGCATAATCTCATAGTCATAGGAACATGTATAAGTCATGAAGAAAGCAATAGCAGTAAACTAAAACGATCAAGTGCTAAGCTAACGGAATGGGTCAAGTCAATCACATCATTCTCCTAATGATGTGATCCCGTTTATTAAATGACAACTCATGTCTATGGTTAGGAAACTTAACCATCTTTGATCAACGAGCTAGTCAAGTAGAGGCGTACTAGTGACACTCTGTTTGTCTATGTATTCACACATGTATTATGTTTCCGGTTAATACAATTCTAGCATGAATAATAAACATTTATCATGAAATAAGGAAATAAATAATAACTTTATTATTGCCTCTACGGCATATTTCCTTCAGTCTCCCACTTGCACTAGAGTCAATAATCTAGTTCACATCGCCATGTGATTTAACACCAATAGTTCACATCACCATGTGATTAATATCCATAGTTCACATCGTCATGTGACCAACAGCCAAAGGGTTTACTAGAGTCAATAATCTAGTTCACATTGCTACGTGATTTAACACCCAAAGAGTACTTAGGTGTGATCATGTTTTGCTTGTGAGAGAAGTTTAGTGTAGCGACCAGACCTCAAATGGTCTGTGCTGCTGTGCACCAGTGTCATCCCTGGATCAGTAATGCTGACACGCACAGTACAAATGGAGGATTTATAACAGAGTAGCAATCACACACTTATTACATCGAATATCTCCAAAGAGATTAAGTATGATAAACATGGCTTAAGGCCATCTAAAACGATAACAGCGGAAGACTTGGAAGATAAGTGAGTCCATCAACTCCAGCGGCATCACTGAGTATAAGACCACGACCTAAGGCACCTTACTCGTCGTCTAAAAAGTCTGCAACATGAAACGTTGCAGCCCGAAAACGGGTCAGCACATAGAATATGCTGGCAATGTAACACATAGGGAATAATGAACAATAATAATGCTATACTACATGCATATATGGCTGGTGGAAAGCTCTATGGTTACAATTTATGCGAAAAGCCAATTTTCCCTACTGCAAAGGAATAAATTTTATTTAACTATCATGGTGGTT
Source organism: Triticum aestivum (assembly GCF_018294505.1). Taxonomy (NCBI): domain Eukaryota; kingdom Viridiplantae; phylum Streptophyta; class Magnoliopsida; order Poales; family Poaceae; genus Triticum; species Triticum aestivum. The sequence continues at coordinate 296,595,597 of NC_057808.1, read as the reverse complement.
GTTAAACATTGAGAAGGTACCTCCAACTCAATCCCAATTAAGTGTCATCATTAACCCAACAAAATTAATTAAAAGTAACATGGTGATGAGATTCAAATGATAATCCAGGTACTAGATACTCAAGTTGTCCATAACCGGGGACACGGCTAACCATGATTAGTTTGTACACTCTGCAGAGGTTTGTGCACTTTTCCCCACAAGACACGATCGCCTCCACTTGATTCTCGCACTACATGATGTTTGAGAAACGGATGACCGAGACACAGTCTTTCAGAAACAATCACTCTTTACTCTGGATGGACCGGTACACCTACTTTCCCCTACATCTGCTAGCCCACCTCTTCAAGAGATCATGTAACCTACCCAACTATGCTAGAGCCCATAATAGCTTGTGGCTGCACACGGAAGTTTCTAGCATGAACAATCTTATGATCCCTTTGAGCCTGGGTGGCGGACCTTATAAAATCAGACAACACTGGGTTCTCCAGGTGCCTCAATCCACCCAGATGTGAGTTTTAGTTGCCACCTTAAGTTGAACCATTAATAAACAATCTCACATCTGTGATGAATATCTCTCAAACCCAATCCACGTCTACGAGCATAGCATGGAAATATAATAGCAAACGTAGAAGTAACTCCCAAGGGTTTGATAAGAAAACAAGTAATAGGTACTACCTCAACTACTTCCCAGTTCCCACAATTTAATCAGATCCTAATCATGCAATTGTTTGATGAATAGATCTAATGCAATAAAACTGGGTATGGAAAGTATGATCAAAGTGTTACTTGCCTTGCTGATGATCCGCGAAACCTAGCGATTCGAAGTAACACGCGGCACACTCCGGGTACTCTATCGCAAACAAACAAGCATACAATCAGTACTCATCTAATGCATAGGTAAAACTCGAATGAAAGATCCAACCAGAAAGTTCAACTTAAGAACTCCGGTTTGCAAAAAGAATCAACTCGAACGAAGCAACGAAAGTCAAACTGCGAAAGAAAGAAGCTTCGTTTACTAATCTGGATCTAGGTCAAATTTTACTGTAGCAAAATCTTGGTTGAGTAGGTTAAACGGAAAGAGAATTTCGAGACGAAACCCTAGGCGCTTGAATCGCCTGATTCCGATAAACGAGCGAGAAGCTAAACAGAAACGAAGATTCGATCAGAAATCGAATCTGAGATAATCGCAGAAAAATTCGACGAAAAGGAAAAACGGACGAACGCTAAAAGAACGGACGTTCGTTATCAGAGAAAAACCGACGAACGCGTTCGTTAAAACGAACGGTTCGGTGAACGCTCGCAAAATAATAAAACCGAAAAAAACCGATCTAGGGTTTTTTTTAAACGAACGGTTTTTTTAAACGAAAACCGGCGACGAACGAGGCGAGGGCTACC
>NC_057808.1:296585848-296593818 GCF_018294505.1 Triticum aestivum | reverse complement strand
GGAGGGGGCGGCCGGGGAGGCGTGCGGCGGCGGGACTCGGCACGGCGGCGGCGTCATGCTCCCCTCGGTCTCCAGGGAGGAGACGGGCGCGGGGTGGGCCGGCGCTCGGCTGGGCTTCGGCCCGGTCGGGCGTCGCGCAGTTTTTTTTTAAAACGTTCCACGGAAAATAATTCGTAGAAAAATAAATAAAAGTCCAAAAAATATAAAATAAATTTTCCCCGTCTAGTTAGAGAATCTAGAATAGGGTGAACATTTTTTTAACACAAAAATAAATTTTTGAAAACATGCATATTTTTAATGCAATAAAAATTGCAAATAAAATCCAATAGATGATTTTAACACTTTTTCTCCAGTATTTCAATTGTTTTGGAGAAGTCATATTTTCTCCTCTCATTTATTTTGTTTAAAGAAATATTTTTCCGGAGAGAAAATAATTAAGACCTAAATCCTCGTCCTATTATTTGATGAAAATCAAATACGAAAATTCGAGAAAATCCCCAACTCTCTCCGAGGGTCCTTGAGTTGCTTAGGATTTATCGAGGATTTGTCAAAATGCAATAAAACATGATATGCAAATATGATCTATGTATAACATACCAAATTGAAAATTTGGGATGTTACAAACCTACCCCCCTTAAGATGAATCTCGCCCTCGAGATTCGGGTTGGCTAGAAAACAGGTGGGAGTGGTCCTTTCGTAGATCTTCCTCTCGCTCCCAGGTGGCTTCATCTTCCGTGTGGTGACTCCACTGGACTTTGCAAAACTTGATAACCTTGCTGTGGGTAACTCGGCTGGCATACTCAAGAATCTTAACTGGTTTCTCCTCATAGGTCAAATCACTTTCCAGCTGAATCGCTTCAAGTGGCACAGTATCTCTCAGTGGTATCTCAGCCATCTCTGCATGGCACTTCTTCAACTGGGAAACGTGATATACATCATTAACTCCAGACAATCCTTCGGGCAATTCCAGCTTGTAGGCAACCTCTCCCATACGTTCCACAACTCTGTATGGTCCGATAGAACAGGGCGCTAACTTTCCCTTAACTCCAAAGCGCTTCACTCCTCGAAGTGGTGATACTCGAAGATACACTCTGTCTCCAACTTCATGAACTGTCTCCTTTCGTTTAGAATCAACATAACTCTTCTGCCTGGACTGGGCTACCTTGAGCCTATCGCGAATCAACCTTACTTTCTGTTCAGACTCCTTAATCAGGTCTGGTCCAAACAACTGACGGTCTCCAACTTCGTCCCATAACAACGGTGTTCTACACCTCCTTCCGTACAAGGCTTCGAAAGTGGCCATCTTCAAACTGGTTTGATAACTGTTGTTATACGAAAACTCCGCATATGGTAAATTATCGTCCCAACTAGATCCATAATCTAGTGCACATGCTCTCAACATGTCCTCCAAAATCTGGTTGACTCTCTCGGTCTGTCCATCTGTCTGCGGGTGAAAAGCTGTACTAAATTCCAGCCTGGTTCCCAATGTTTCATGTAACTGCTTCCAAAACTTCGAGGTAAATTGGGTTCCTCCGTCTGATACAATGGTCCTCGGAACTCCATGCAAACATACGATCCTGATCATGTATATCTTTGCCAACTTAGCACTGGTGTAAGTGGTCTTCACTGGAATGAGATGAGCCACTTTCGTCAAACGGTCGACTACAACCCATATTGAGTCATAGCCTGAACGAGTCCTGGGTAATCCTGTGATAAAATCCATGCCTATTTTATCCCACTTCCAATCGGGTATTGGCAACGGTTGTAGCAATCCTGCTGGCTTCTGATGCTCTGCCTTCACTCTCTGACACACATCACAAACTGCTACATACTCCGCAATATCCTTCTTCATTCCGGTCCACCAGAAAGTATTCTTCAGATCCAAATACATCTTGGTATTCCCTGGGTGAATCCAGTACGGTGAATCATGGGCTTCTTGCAAAATCAACTTCCTGATCTCCGGATCATTTGGCACATATACACGGTCCTCAAACCATAAGGTATCATGCTCATCCTCACGAAATCCCTTGGCTTTACCTTTGCTCATCTTCTCCTTTATCTCTTCAATCTCCTTGTCCGTCTTCTGAGCTTCTCTGATCCTTTCCATCAAGGTAGACTGAATCTCCAATGTCACTAAATAGCCTCTTGGGACTATTTCCAAACATAGCTCGCGAAGGTCCTCGGCTAACTCCTGAGGTAACTCTCCTGTCATGAGGGTGTTGACATGACTCTTGCGGCTCAACGCGTCTGCTACTACGTTAGCCTTTCCAGGGTGATAATGCAATCTCATATCATAATCTTTAATGAGCTCCAACCATCTCCTCTGTCTGAGATTTAACTCCTTCTGCGTGAAAATATACTTCAAACTCTTGTGATCCGTGTACACTTCACAATGGTTTCCGATGAGAAAATGTCTCCATGTCTTCAATGCATGCACCACGGCTGCTAATTCCAAATCATGCGTAGCATAATTCTTCTCATGGGGTTTAAGTTGTCGTGAAGCATATGACACAACTCTTCCTTCCTGCATAAGCACTGCTCCAAGTCCTCGACGTGAAGCGTCGCAGTAAACTTCATAATCCTTGCGTTGATCTGGCAGAATCAACACTGGTGAGGTAACCAATCGTTTCTTCAACTCCTGGAAACTAGCTTGACATTCCTCAGTCCAATTGAATTTGGTGTCCTTCTTCAATACCTTAGTCATGGTCTTAGCAATCCTTGAGAAATTCTCGATGAATCTCCGGTAGTATCCTGCAAGTCCAAGAAAACTCCGGATTTCTCCAACTGTCGTGGGTGATTCCCAACTTGTCACTGTATCCACCTTGGCAGGGTCTACTGCTATTCCTTCTCCAGAAATAACATGTCCAAGGAATCCAACTTCCTTCAGCCAAAACTCACATTTGCTGAACTTGGCATATAATTGATGTTCTCTGAGCTTCTCAAGTACCAATCGTAAATGCTCCTCATGCTCTTCCTCATCCTTGGAAAAAATTAAAATATCATCAATGAACACCACGACGAACTTATCCAGAAATTCCATAAACACTTTGTTCATCAGGTTCATGAAATAGGCAGGTGCGTTAGTCAGACCAAATGACATAACGGTATACTCATACAATCCATATCTGGTGGTAAATGCCGTCTTAGGTATATCCTGCTCTCGAATCTTTAACTGATGGTATCCTGATCGTAGATCGATCTTGGAAAATACTTTAGCTCCTTGTGGGCGGTCAAACAAATCATTGATCATCAGCAGCGGGTACTTGTTTTTGATGGTCACTTCATTCAATCCACGGTAATCAACAACCATCCTCAGCGATCCATCTTTCTTCTCCACTAGAAGTACTGGTGATCCCCAAGGTGACGAACTTGGGCGAATATAGCCTTTATCCAGTAACTCCTTGATCTGCTTCTTAATTTCCTCCAAATCTTTTGCGGGCATCCTGTACGGTCTCTTAGATATTGGCCCTGTGCCTGGCAAAAGTTCAATCAAGAACTCAATGTCTCTGTCTGGTGGCATGCCTGGCAACTCTTCTGGAAATACATCCGGATAATCCTTCACCACTCGTACTTCCTCCTGTACAACTCCTGATAAGGAATTCACTTGAGTCCTCTTCGGCATATGCCTGGATACATATTTGATCCTTTTTCCTTCTGGGGTGGTAAGCAAAATTGTCTTGTCGGCACAATCGATGTTCCCTCCATACAACGATAGCCAATCCATTCCCAAAATCACATCCAAACCTTGCGATTCCAAAACAATGAGGTATGAGGGGAAAACATGCCTTCCAATGGCCAATGGTATCTGAAAACATCCTTGGGTTGCCATATACTCTGCTCCTGGCGAGGTTACTAACATAGGGGTTTTGAGAACTTGGGTGGAAATCTTAAACTTATTCAAAAATCCCCTTGATATGAATGAATGCGAGGCACCAGTATCGAAAAGAACGGTTGCAGTAAATGACTTAACCAAAAACTTACCTATTATTGCATCAGGCTGAGCTTCAACCTCCTCCACGCTCACGTGGTTCACATGTCCTTTGTTGAACGGGTTCGGCTTCTTCCCAGAGCTTCCATTGCCATTTCCATTTTGGGCTTCAGGGCAATCAGTTGCATAGTGTCCAGTCTTCTGGCACTTGAAACAAGTAATGTGACTTAGATCCCTCTTGGTTGGGGTAGATGGGTTGGTTCGGTTCTGTCCGTTGCCTCCTCCATTCCCATTACCATTCTTGGAGCCATTGTGGTTGTGCGAACTACCTCCTCCATGGGTATGCTGAAACTGTCCTCCCGGCTTCGGGGTAAATCGTGGCTTCTGCTGAGCTCCAGAATTGTACTTTCCTTTTCCATACTTCCTCTTACGATTTTCAATCTGCTGTTGCTTCCCTTCAATCATGAGAGCTCTATCTACCAGCTCTTGGTAGTTGTTGAAGGTTGCTACCATCAACTGCATACTCAGTTCATCATTCAGTCCTTCAAGAAACTTCTCCTGCTTGGCAGCATCTGTAGCAACGTCATCTGGTGCATAACGTGCTAACTTACTGAAATCCTCCACATACTGGCCTACGGTGCGTCCTCCTTGGCGTAGGTTGCGGAACTCACGCTTCTTCATAGCCATAGCTCTTGCTGAAACATGAACTGTACGGAAAGCTTGCTGAAACTGGTCCCATGTAACAGTGTCAATAGGGTGCATGGCTGTATAATTCTCCCACCATGATGCTGCGGGTCCATCAAGCTGATGTGCGGCAAAACGCACTCTTTCCGCATCTGTGCATCCTGCAGTGGTCAACTCCCTTCCAACTTTGCGGAGCCAATCATCTGCAACAATCGGCTCGGTGCTACTGGAAAACACCGGCGGGTTTAGCCTTAAGAAACGGGCTAAGTGATCAACAGGTGGTGGTGGCGGTGGGTTGTTGTTGTTATTGCCTTGGTTCTGCACTAACACTTGCATCAGGGCATTCTGTTGCTGAATCAGCTGGGTGATCTCTGGCGGGAAAACAAATCCGGTGTCGCGTCTCGGAGGCATCTGATAGGTTTAGAAAAGATGAGAGTTTAGAATAGAATGAGGTCTAGAGAGAAAACACTACCCATATGCTCATGAGACAAATACAATCAATATCACTCAATCAATCCAAACAAGGCATAACAATCGATCTAACTAGCGTTACAAAGTGCTTGAACTATACTATTAAATGGGGGAAAACTACTACTGATATGGTGGTCTAATAAAAATTCTAATCCGTTGAAGACTCCATGATGTCTGCTCCACCTTCGTCAACCCAGTCATCTTCACTTGGTTCCGAGTCGGTGTCGTCGATGATGATGTAGTTATCCGGACAAGTGCATTCGTCATCCTTTGCTTTTGGCACTGGATTTCCCATGAATACTCCAATCTTCTTCTCCAGGTCGTCATTCTTCCCTACTAGTGTGTTGATTTCCTCCAAATAATCCTCGCGTGTAGCCTTGAGTTCTTCTTGGAGCTCCTTGATCTTCGTTAATGCCTTCTTCAGTTCTTCCTTGTCCGTGCACATCTGGTTCTCCTGGCGACGAATATGTTGGTTTTGCTCCTGGATGAAAGCTGCGATTGATCGATCCTTCTTGGTTTTGATCATCTCCCATTGCGCGTCTCGGCGTCCACAAATCTGATAAATTGTATCCTTAAGCTCCTGGTGGTAGACTTCTCCAATGCGTCCCATGGCGATGTGTGCGGCCATGCTCTTCCCTAAACTCCAAGTTGGTGCTTCAAAAACCAATCTTATGGGTTCCGTAGTTGGCACAAACGTCCTTCCTGGAATGTGAACTTGAATCTTCCAGCTCTCCTCTTCGGGTAATGTGGCGTTGTAGGTTCCGGTGATGCTTGGTATTCCTATGTTCAAGTACTTGGTGACTTCCTTCAAGTGTCGACCAAACGGCGTGTCTTCATCTGGTTGCATGAACTTGCTCCTTGCATTCGCCATTCCTAAAAGAGTAGAAAGTGGAGAGGGGTCAGAAATGAGAAGAGAGAAGCTTTCTAGGGCTTAAGCTTAGTGGTCGTGTCCTACAGTCAGCGTGTGCTCTGATACCAACTTTGTAGCGACCAGACCTCAAATGGTCTGTGCTGCTGTGCACCAGTGTCATCCCTGGATCAGTAATGCTGACACGCACAGTACAAATGGAGGATTTATAACAGAGTAGCAATCACACACTTATTACATCGAATATCTCCAAAGAGACTAAGTATGATAAACATGGCTTAAGGCCATCTAAAACGATAACAGCGGAAGACTTGGAAGATAAGTGAGTCCATCAACTCCAGCGGCATCACTGAGTATAAGACCACGACCTAAGGCACCTTACTCGTCGTCTGAAAAGTCTGCAACATGAAACGTTGCAGCCCGAAAACGGGTCAGCACATAGAATATGCTGGCAATGTAACACATAGGGAATAATGAACAATAATAATGCTATACTACATGCATATATGGCTGGTGGAAAGCTCTATTGTTACAATTTATGCGAAAAGCCAATTTTTCCCTACTGCAAAGGAATAAATTTTATTTAACTATCATGGTGGTTGTTAAACATTGATAAGGTACCTCCAACTCAATCCCAATTAAGTGTCATCATTAACCCAACAAAATTAATTAAAAGTAACATGGTGATGAGATTCAAATGATAATCCAGGTACTAGATACTCAAGTTGTCCATAACCGGGGACACGGCTAACCATGATTAGTTTGTACACTCTGCAGAGGTTTGTGCACTTTTCCCCACAAGACACGATCGCCTCCGCTTGATTCTCGCACTACATGATGTTTGAGAAACGGATGACCGGGACACAGTCTTTCAGAAACAATCACTCTTTACTCTGGATGGACCGGTACACCTACTTTCCCCTACATCTGCTAGCCCACCTCTTCAAGATATCATGTAACCTACTCAACTATGCTAGAGCCCATAATAGCTTGTGGCTGCACACGGAAGTTTCTAGCATGAACAATCTTATGATCCCTTTGAGCCTGGGTGGCGGACCCTATAAAATCAGACAACACTGGGTTCTCCAGGTGCCTCAATCCACCCAGATGTGAGTTTTAGTTGCCACCTTAAGTTGAACCATTAATAAACAATCTCACATCTATCATGAATATCTCTCAAACCCAATCCACGTCTACGAGCATAGCATGGCAATATAATAGCAAACGTAGAAGTAACTCCCAAGGGTTTGATAAGAAAACAAGTAATAGGTACTACCTCAACTACTTCCCAGTTCCCACAATTTAATCAGATCCTAATCATGCAATTGTTTGAGGAATAGATATAATGCAATAAAACTGGGTATGGAAAGTATGATCAAAGTGTTACTTGCCTTGCTGATGATCCGCGAAACCTAGCGATTCGAAGTAACACGCGGCACACTCCGGGTACTCTATCGCAAACAAACAAGCATACAATCAGTACTCATCTAATGCATAGGTAAAACACGAATGAAAGATCCAACCAGAAAGTTCAACTTAAGAACTCCGGTTTGCAAAAAGAATCAACTCGAACGAAGCAACGAAATTCAAACTGCGAAAGAAAGAAGCTTCGTTTACTAATCTGGATCTAGGTCAAATTTTACTGTAGCAAAATCTTGGTTGAGTAGGTTAAACGGAAAGAGAATTTCGAGACGAAACCCTAGGCGCTTGAATCGCCTGATTCCGATAAACGAGCGAGAAGTTAAACAGAAACGAAGATTCAATCAGAAATCGAATCTGAGATAATCGCAGAAAAATTCGACGAAAAGGAAAAACGGACGAACGCTAAAAGAACGGACGTTCGTTATCAGAGAAAAACCGACGAACGCGTTCGTTAAAACGAATGGTTCGGTGAACGCTCGCAAAATAATAAAACCACAAAAAAACCGATCTAGGGTTTTTTTTAACGAACGGTTTTTTTTAAACGAAAACCGGCGACGAACGAGGCGAGGGCTACCTCGTCGGGGGCGTGTTCCGGCG
>NC_057808.1:296215075-296216188 GCF_018294505.1 Triticum aestivum | reverse complement strand
ATCACACCCGATCATCACGTGGTGCTTCGAAACAACGAACCTTCGCAACGGTGCACAGTTAGGGGGAACACTTTTCTTGAAATTATCATAAGGGATCATCTTACTTACTACCGTCGTTCTAAGCAAATAAGATGCAAAAACATGATAAACATCACATGCAATCAAATAGTGACATGATATGGCCAATATCATTATGCTCCTTTGATCTCCATCTTCGGGGCACCATGATCATCTTCGTCACCGGCATGACACCATGATCTCCATCATTGTGTCTTCATGAAGTCGTCACGCCAACGATTACTTCTACTTCTATGGCTAACGCGTTTAGCAACAAAGTAAAGTAATTTACATGGCGTTATTCAATGACACGCAGGTCATACAAAATAATAAAGACAACTCCTATGGCTCCTGCCGGTTGTCATACTCATCGACATGCAAGTCTGATTCCTATTACAAGAATATGATCAATCTCATACATCACATATATCATTCATCACATCTTCTGGCCATATCACATCACATAGCACATGCTGCAAAAACAAGTTAGACGTCCTCTAATTGTTGTTGCAAGTTTTTGTTGGAAATATGCCCTAGAGGCAATAATAAATGGTTATTATTATATTTCTTTGTTCATGGTAATTGTCTCTTATTCATGCTATAATTGTATTATCCGGAAATCGTGATACATGTGTGAATACATAGACCACAACGTGTCCCTAGTAAGCCTCTAGTTGACTAGCTCGTTGATCAACAGATAGTCATGGTTTCCTGACTATGGACATTGGATGTCATTGATAACGGGATCACATCATTAGGAGAATGATGTGATGGACAAGACCCAATCCTAAGCATAGCATAAAAGATCGTGTAGTTTCGTTTGCTAGAGCTTTTCCAATGTCAAGTATCTTTTCCTTAGACCATGAGATCGTGCAACTCCCGGATACCGTAGGAGTGCTTTGGGTGTGCCAAACGTCACAACATAACTGGGTGACTATAAAGGTGCACTACGGGTATCTCCGAAAGTGTCTGTTGGGTTGGCACGGATCGAGACTGGGATTTGTCACTCCGTGTGACGGAGAGGTATCTCTGGGCCCACTCGGTAATGCATCATCA
>NC_057808.1:296196721-296214511 GCF_018294505.1 Triticum aestivum | reverse complement strand
GGGAGGGAGGGCAGTAACATCTCAGCCTTGGGCGCCTCCCTCCTCCCCTGCAACACCTCTCCCTCTCGCAGAAGCTCGGCGAAGCCCTACCGAGACCCGCTACATCCATCACCACGCCGTCGTGCTGCTGGATCTCCATCAACCTCTCCTTCCCCTTGCTGGATCAAGAAGGAGGAGACGTCGCTGCACCGTACGTGTGTTGAACGCGGAGGTGCCGTCCGTTCGGCACTCGGTCATCGGTGATTTGGATCACGGCGAGTACGACTACGTCATCCATGTTCATTGGAACGCTTCCGCTCGCGATCTACAAGGGTATGTAGATGCACTCCTTTCCCCTCGTTGCTAGTATACTCCATAGATGCATCTTGGTGAGCGTAGGAAAATTTTAAATTATGCTACGATTCCCAACAGTGGTATCAGAGCCAGGTTTATGCGTAGTTACTATGCACGAGTAGAACACAAAGCAGTTGTGGGCGTTGATGTTGCCAATTCTTCTTGCCGCTACTAGTCGTTTCTTGTTTCGGCGGCATTGTAGGATGAAGCGGCCCGGACCGACCTTACACGTACGCTTACGTGAGACAGGTTCCACCGACTGACATGCACTAGTTGCATAAGGTGGCTAGCGGGTGTCTGTCTCTCCTACTTTAGTCGGAACGGATTCGATGAAAAGGGTCCTTATGAAGGGTAAATAGAAATTGGCAAATCACGTTGTGGTCTTACGTAGGTAAGAAACGTTCTTGCTAGAAACCTACAAACCACGTAAAAATTTGCAACAACAATTAGAGGACGTCTAACTTGTTTTTGCAGCATGTGCTATGTGATGTGATATGGCCAGAAGATGTGATGAATGATATATGTGATGTATGATATTGATCATATTCTTGTAATAGGATTCACGACTTGCATGTCGATGAGTATGATAACCGGCAGGAGCCATAGGAGTTGTCTTTATTATTTTGTATGACCTGCGTGTCATTGAATAACGCCATGTAAATTACTTTACTTTGTTGCTAAACGCGTTAGCCATAGAAGTAGAAGTAATCGTTGGCGTGAAGACTTCATGAAGACACAATGATGGAGATCATGGTGTCATGCCGGTGACGAAGATGATCATGGTGCCCCGAAGATGGAGATCAAAGGAGCATAATGATATTGGCCATATCATGTCACTATTTGATTGCATGTGATGTTTATCATGTTTTTGCGTCTTATTTGCTTAGAACGACGGTAGTAAGTAAGATGATCCCTTATGATAATTTCAAGAAAAGTGTTCCCCCTAACTGTGCACCGTTGCGAAGGTTCGTTGTTTCGAAGCACCACGTGATGATCGGGTGTGATAGATTCTAACGTTCGAATACAACGAGTGTTGACGAGCCTAGCATGTACAGACATGGCCTCGGAACACACGCAATACACTTAGGTTGACTTGACGAGCCTAGCATGTACAGACATGGCCTCGGAACACGGAGGACCGAAAGGTCGAGCATGAGTCGTATAGAAGATACGATCAACATGGAGATGTTCACCGATCTTGACTAGTCCGTCTCACGTGATGATCGGACACGGCCTAGTTAAATTCGGATCGTGTTTCACTTAGATGACTAGAGGGATGTCTATCTGAGTGGGAGTTCATTAAATAATTTGATTAGATGAACTTCATTATCATGAACTTAGTCTAAAATCTTTACACTATGTCTTGTAGATCAAATGGCCAACGTTGTCCTCAATTTCAACGCGTTCCTAGAGAAAACCAAGCTGAAAGATGATGGCAGCAACTATACGGACTGGGTCCGGAACCTGAGGATCATCCTCATAATAGCCAAGAAAGATTATGTCTTAGAAGCACCTCTAGGTGAAGCACCAATCCCTGAGAACCAAGACGTTATGAACGCTTGGCAGCAGCGTGCTGATGATTACTCCCTCGTTCAGTGCGGCATGCTTTACAGCTTAGAACCGGGTCTCCAAAAGCGTTTTGAGAAACATGGAGCATATGAGATGTTCGAGGAGCTGAAATTGGTTTTTCAAGCTCATGCCCGGGTCGAGAGATATGAGGTCTCCGACAAGTTCTTTAGCTGTAAAATGGAGGAAAATAGTTCTGTAAGTGAGCACATACTCAGAATGTCTGGGTTGCACAACCGCTTGACTCAGCTGGGAGTTAATCTCCCGGATGACGCGGTCATTGACAGAATCCTTCAGTCGCTTCCACCAAGCTTCAAGAGCTTTGTGATGAACTACAATATGCAGGGGATGGAAAAGACCATTCCTGAGGTATATTCGATGCTAAAATCAGCGGAGGTGGAAATCAGAAAAGAACATCAAGTGTTGATGGTGAATAAAACCACTAAGTTCAAGAAGGGCAAGGGTAAGAAGAACTTCAAGAAGGACGGCAAGGGAGTTGCCGCGCCCGGTAAACCAGTTACCGGGAAGAAGTCAAAGAATGGACCCAAGCCTGAGACAGAGTGCTTTTATTGCAAGGGAAGTGGTCACTGGAAGCGGAACTGCCCCAAATACTTAGCGGACAAGAAGAAGGCCGGCAACACCAAAGGTATATGTGATATACATGTAATTGATGTGTACCTTACCAGTACTCGTAGTAGCTCCTGGGTATTTGATACCGGTGCGGTTGCTCATATTTGTAACTCAAAACAGGAACTACGGAATAAACGGAGACTGGCGAAGGACGAGGTGACGATGCGCGTCGGGAATGGTTCCAAGGTCGATGTGATCGCCGTCGGCACGCTACCTCTGCATCTCCCTACGGGATTAGTTTTAAACCTCAATAATTGTTATTTAGTGACAGCTTTGAGCATGAACATTGTATCTGGATCTCGTTTAATTCGAGATGGCTACTCATTTAAATCCGAGAATAATGGTTGTTCTATTTATTTGAGAGATATGTTTTATGGTCATGCCCCGTTGGTTAATGGTTTATTCTTGATGAATCTCGAACGTGATGTTACACATGTTCATAGTGTGAATACCAAAAGATGTAAAGTTGATAACGATAGTCCCACATATCTGTGGCACTGCCGCCTTGGTCACATTGGTGTCAAGCGCATGAAGAAGGTCCATGCAGATGGACTTTTGGAGTCTCTTGATTACGAATCAGTTGACACATGCGAACCATGCCTCATGGGTAAGATGACCAAGACTCCGTTCTCCGGAACAATGGAGCGAGCAACCAACTTATTGGAAATCATACATACCGATATGTGCGGTCCAATGAGTGTTGAGGCTCACGGAGGATATCGTTATGTTCTCACTCTCACTGATGATTTAAGTAGATATGGGTATGTCTACCTAATGAAACACAAGTCTGAAACCTTTGAAAAGTTCAAGGAATTTCAGAGTGAGGTCGAGAATCAACGTGACAGGAAAATAAAATTCTTACGATCAGATCGTGTTGGAGAATATTTAAGTCACGAATTTGGTACACACTTAAGGAAATGTGGAATAGTTTCACAACTCACGCCGCCTGGAACACCTCAGAGAAATGGTGTGTCCGAACGTCGTAATCGCACTCTATTGGATATGGTGCGATCTATGATGTCTCTTACCGATTTACCGCTCTCATTTTGGGGCTATGCTTTAGAGACTGCCGCATTCACTTTAAATAGGGCTCCGTCTAAATCCGTTGAGACGACACCGTATGAATTATGGTTTGGGAAGAAACCTAAGCTGTCGTTTCTAAAAGTTTGGGGATGCGATGCTTATGTCAAAGAAACTTCAACCTGAAAAGCTCGAACCCAAGTCGGAAAAATGCGTCTTCATAGGATACCCTAAGGAAACTATTGGGTATACCTTCTACCTCAGATCCGAAGGCAAGATCTTCGTTGCCAAGAACGGGTCCTTTCTGGAGAAGGAGTTTCTCTCGAAAGAATTGAGTGGGAGGAAAGTGGAACTTGATGAGGTGATAGTCACCCCTTCCGAACCGGAAAGTAGCGCAGCGCGGGAAAATGTTCCTGTGGTGCCTACACCGACTGGGGAGGAAGTTAATGATGATGATCATGAAGCTTCGGATCAAGTTGCTACTGAACTTCGTAGGTCCACAAGGACACGTTCCGCACCAGAGTGGTACGGCAACCCTGTCCTGGAAATCATGTTGTTAGACAACGGTGAACCTTCGAACTATGAAGAAGCGATGGCGGGCCCGGATTCCGACAAATGGCTAGAAGCCATGAAATCCGAGATAGGATCCATGTATGAAAACGAAGTGTGGACTTTGACTGACTTGCCCGATGATCGGCGAGCCATAGAAAACAAATGGATCTTTAAGAAGAAGACGGACGCGGATGGTAATGTGACCATCTATAAGGCTCGACTTGTCGCTAAGGGTTATCGACAGGTTCAAGGGGTTGACTACGATGAGACTTTCTCACCCGTAGCGAAGCTGAAGTCCGTCCGAATCATGTTAGCAATTGCCGCATACTATGATTATGAGATATGGCAGATGGACGTCAAAACGGCATTCCTTAATGGCTTCCTTAAGGAAGAGTTGTATATGATGCAGCCGGAAGGTTTTGTCGATCCTAAGAATGCTAACAAAGTATGCAAGCTCCAGCGCTCAATCTATGGGCTGGTGCAAGCATCTCGGAGTTGGAACATTCACTTTGATGAAATGATCAAAGCGTTTGGGTTTACACAGACTTATGGAGAAGCCTGTGTTTACAAGAAAGTGAGTGGGGAGCTTTGTAGCATTTCTCATATTATATGTGGATGACATACTATTGATGGGAAATGATATAGAATTCTTGGAAAGTATAAAGGCCTATTTGAATAAGTGTTTTTCAATGAAGGACCTTGGAGAAGCTGCTTATATATTAGGCATCAAGATCTATAGAAATAGATCGAGACGCCTCATTGGTCTTTCACAGAGTACATACCTTGACAAGATATTGAAGAAGTTCAATATGGATCAGTCCAAGAAGGGGTTCTTTCCTATATTGCAAGGTGTGCAATTGAGCACGGCTCAATGCCCGACCACGGCAGAAGATAGAGAAAAGATGAGTGTCATCCCCTATGCCTCGGCCATAGGGTCTATTATGTATGCCATGCTGTGTACCAGACCTGATGTAAACCTTGCCGTAAGTTTGGTAGGAAGGTACCAAAGTAATCCCGGCATGGAACACTGGACAGCGGTCAAGAATATCCTGAAGTACCTGAAGAGGACTAAGAATATGTTTCTCGTTTATGGAGGTGATGAAGAGCTCGTCGTAAAGGGTTACGTCGACGCTAGCTTCGACACAGATCTGGATGACTCGAAGTCACAAACCGGATACGTGTATATTTTGAATGGAGGAGCAGTAAGCTGGTACAGTTGCAAGCAAAGCGTCGTGGCGGGATCTACATGTGAAGCGGAGTACATGGCAGCCTCGGAGGCAGCACAAGAAGCAGTCTGGATGAAGGAGTTCATTACCGACCTAGGGGTGATTCCCAATGCGTCGGGCCCGATGACTCTCTTCTGTGACAACACTGGAGCTATTGCCCTTGCGAAGGAGCCCAGGTTTCACAGGAAGACCAGGCATATCAAGCGTCGCTTCAACTCCATTCGTGAAAGTGTTCAAAATGGAGACATAGATATTTGTAAAGTACATACGGACCTGAATGTAGCAGATCCGTTGACTAAACCTCTCCCTAGAGCAAAACATGATCAACACCAGGACGCAATGGGTGTTCGATTCATCACAATGTAACTAGATTATTGACTCTAGTGCAAGTGGGAGACTGTTGGAAATATGCCCTAGAGGCAATAATAAATGGTTATTATTATATTTCTTTGTTCATGGTAATTGTCTGTTGTTCATGCTATAATTGTGTTATCCGGAAATCGTAATACATGTGTGAATACATAGACCACAACGTGTCCCTAGTAAGCCTCTAGTTGACTAGCTCGTTGATCAACAGATAGTCATGGTTTCCTGACTATGGACATTGGATGTCATTGATAACGGGATCACATCATTAGGAGAATGATGTGATGGACAAGACCCAATCCTAAGCATAGCATAAAAGATCGTGTAGTTTCGTTTGCTAGAGCTTTTCCAATGTCAAGTATCTTTTCCTTAGACCATGAGATCGTGCAACTCCCGGATACCGTAGGAGTGCTTTGGGTGTGCCAAACGTCACAACGTAACTGGGTGACTATAAAGGTGCACTACGGGTATCTCCGAAAGTGTCTGTTGGGTTGGCACGGATCGAGACTGGGATTTGTCACTCCGTGTGACGGAGAGGTATCTCTGGGCCCACTCGGTAATGCATCATCATAATGAGCTCTATGTGACTAAGGCGTTGGTCACGGGATCATGCATTGCGGTACGAGTAAAGAGACTTGCCGGTAACGAGATTGAACAAGGTATTGGGATACCGACGATCGAATCTCGGGCAAGTAACATACCGATTGACAAAGGGAATTGTATACGGGATTGATTGAATCCTCGACACCGTGGTTCATCCGATGAGATCATCGTGGAACATGTGGGAGCCAACATGGGTATCCAGATCCCGCTGTTGGTTATTGACCGGAGAGGCGTCTCGGTCATGTCTGCATGTCTCCCAAACCCGTAGGGTCTACACACTTAAGGTTCGGTGACGCTAGGGTTGTAGAGATATGTGTATGCGGAAACCCGAAAGTTGTTCGGAGACCCGGATGAGATCCCGGACGTCACGAGAGGTTCCGGAATGGTCCGGAGGTGAAGAATTATATATAGGAAGTCAAGTTTCGGCCACCGGGAAAGTTTCGGGGGTTACCGGTATTGTACCGGGACCACCGGAAGGGTCCCGGGGTTCCACCGGGTGGGGCCACCTATCCCGGAGGGCCCCATGGGCTGAAGTGGGAAGGGAACCAGCCCCTAGTGGGTTGGGCGCCCCCCCATGGGCCTCCCCCCATGCGCCTAGGGTTGGGAACCCTAGGGTGGGGGGGCTTCCCACTTGCCTTGGGGGGCAAGGCATCCCCCTTGGCCGCCGCCCCCCCACCCTAGATGGGTTTGGCCGGCGCCCCCCCTCCCAAGGGGGCCTATATAAAGGGGGGGAGGGAGGGCAGTAACATCTCAGCCTTGGGCGCCTCCCTCCTCCCCTGCTACACCTCTCCCTCTCGCAGAAGCTCGGCGAAGCCCTGCCGAGACCCGCTACATCCACCACCACGCCGTCGTGCTGCTGGATCTCCATCAACCTCTCCTTCCCCTTACTGGATCAAGAAGGAGGAGACGTCGCTGCACCGTACGTGTGTTGAACGCGAAGGTGCCGTCCGTTCGGCACTCGGTCATCGGTGATTTGGATCACGGCGAGTACGACTACGTCATCCACGTTCATTGGAACACTTCCGCTCGCGATCTACAAGGGTATGTAGATGCACTCCTTTCCCCTCGTTGCTAGTATACTCCATAGATGCATCTTGGTGAGCGTAGGAAAATTTTAAATTATGCTACGATTCCCAACAGTTTTTACGTGGCTTGTATAGGTTTCTAGCAAGAACGTTTCTTACCTACGTAAAACCACAACATGATTTGCCAATTTCTATTTACCCTTCATAAGGACCCTTTTCATCGAATCCGTTCCGACTAAAGTAGGAGAGACAGACACCCGCTAGCCACCTTATGCAACTAGTGCATGTCAGTCGGTGGAACCTGTCTCACGTAAGCGTACGTGTAAGGTCGGTCCGGGCCGCTTCATCCCACAATACCGCCGAAACAAGATACGACTAGTAGCGGCAAGAAGAATTGGCAACATCAACGCCCACAACTGCTTTGTGTTCTACTCGTGCATAGTAACTACGCATAGGCCTGGCTCTGATACCACTGTTGGGAATCGTAGCATAATTTTAAAAAATTTCTACGCTCACCAAGATCCATCTATGGAGTATACTAGCAACGAGGGGAAAGGAGTGCATCTACATACCCTTGTAGATCGCGAGCGGAAGTGTTCCAATGAACGTTGTTGACGGAGTCGTACTCGCCGTGATTCAAATCACCGATGACCGAGTGCCGAACGGACGGCACCTCCGCGTTTAACACACGTACGGTGCAGCAACGTCTCCTCCTTCTTGATCCAGCAAGGGGAAGGAGAGGTTGATGGAGATCCAGCAGCACGACGGCGTGGTGGTGGATGTAGCGGGATGTCGGCAGGGCTTCGCCGAGCTTCTGCGAGAGGGAGAGGTGTAGCAGGGGAGGAGGGAGGCGCCCAAGGCTGTAATACTAGTGCCCTCCCTCCCCCCTTTATATAGGCCCCCTGGGAGGGGGGCGCCGGCCAAGATCCCATCAAGGGAGGGGGCGGCGGCCAAGGGGGGAGACTTGCCCCCCAAGGCAAGTGGGGCGCCCCCCACCCTAGGGTTTCCAACCCTAGGCGCAGGGGGAGGCCCATGGGGGGCGCCCCAGCCCACTAGGGGCTGGTTCCCTTCCCACTTCAGCCCATGGGGCCCTCCGGGATAGGTGGCGCCACCCGGTGGACCCCCGGGACCCTTCCGGCGGTCCCGGTACAATACCGATAACCCCCGAAACTTTCCCGGTGGCCGAAACTTGACTTCCTATATATAATTCTTCACCTCCGGACCATTCCGGAACTCCTCGTGACGTCCGGGATCTCATCCTGGACTCCGAACAACTTTCGAGTTTCCGCATACTCATATCTCTACAACCCTAGCGTCACCGAACCTTAAGTGTGTAGACCCTACGGGTTCGGGAGACATGCAGACATGACCGAGACGCCTCTCCGGTCAATAACCAACAGTGGGATCTGGATACCCATGTTGGCTCCCACATGTTCCACGATGATCTCATCGGATGAACCACGGTGTCGAGGATTCAATCAATCCCGTATACAATTCCCTTTGTCAATCGGTATGTTACTTGCCCGAGATTCGATCGTCGGTATCCCAATACCTTGTTCAATCTCGTTACCGGCAAGTCTCTTTACTCGTACCGCAATGCATGATCCCGTGACCAACGCCTTAGTCACATAGAGCTCATTATGATGATGCATTACCGAGTGGGCCCAGAGATACCTCTCCGTCACACGGAGTGACAAATCCCAGTCTCGATCCGTGCCAACCCAACAGACACTTTCGGAGATACCCGTAGTGCACCTTTATAGTCACCCAGTTACGTTGTGACGTTTGGCACACCCAAAGCACTCCTACGGTATCCGGGAGTTGCACGATCTCATGGTCTAAGGAAAAGATACTTGACATTGGAAAAGCTCTAGCAAACGAAACTACACGATCTTTTATGCTATGCTTAGGATTGGGTCTTGTCCATCACATCATTCTCCTAATGATGTGATCCCGTTATCAATGACATCCAATGTCCATAGTCAGGAAACCATGACTATCTGTTGATCAACGAGCTAGTCAACTAGAGGCTTACTAGGGACACGTTGTGGTCTATGTATTCACACATGTATTACGATTTCCGGATAACACAATTATAGCATGAACAACAGACAATTACCATGAACAAAGAAATATAATAATAACCATTTATTATTGCCTCTAGGGCATATTTCCAACACCAATACACTTAGAATGCATATACAAAGTCAATAATTGAGGCTCTAAATGCATGTAATTACATGTTCTTACACACACACAGACACACACACGCAAGTTTATGGAATTAAACTGATTAACTCGAACTAAGAACTCGAGGTGACGTGAACAAAACAATAGCAGACATGGCTATATTTGTTTTCTGCACTATTATTCATGATAAGAAGAAATATACTTCTCTATTATTGAAGCAAAATATATACTGGAGGCACTGAGAAATGGCAGATGTACCTGGGAATACAAAAATCAACATACATTAGCCGACGTGTTTAAGTTTATGGGTACCGGAACTTGTTTGATCAATTTCTTTGCAACAGATTCAGTGTTAGAGACAGCAGTATGCATAATATAATCTAGTATCACTTACTGTTAGAACTTGAAATTTTAGGAAGTGGTGCACATAGAGAGGTAAAATGAAGATTTCATTTGCCACAAGTAGTAACGTACCTAACCTTTTTTTATCTCATTTCCTAGTAGTAGAACCTGCTGATGGTATGTTTATGAAAAATGAGAGACCTATGGTAGGTTTGAATGTTTGGCAACATGAACAGTGCAGACAGAGTGCCTAGGAGCAAACAAATAAGAAAACACTTGTTAATGAGGCATTGTTTCTAGTTCATGTGGAATGATTCAGTCAATCCTTCACCAATCTCGCATGGCTCTGCAAACAACAAATATAAATATTTTGAAACTGGGATTTGTTCAAACACTTCCTATCAAGAGAAGATATTTGTACGGACGAACTGGAAGGAGTAAAAGGGAAAATCCAAAAGCAGGTTTACAAAAACTTGTCTCAAGATCATAATGTCATCTAAAAGACAACAACAACTGGATGAAGAGATCAACTTGTAAGGCATAAGAACTTACCTGGACGAAAGATGCGGGCGAGGGGAGCGGAAGCGGAGGTACGATGGCGATAGTGCCCGCCGCCGGCGCTGAGCCGAATTGCGGCATCTCCGCGCATCGCGGGGGACTGGGAGGTCGGCGTCGGCATAGATTTTTCTCTTTGGAAGGTGGACTGGGTTTTTCCTTGAGCAGTCGAAGGTGGGACTGGTGGAGTATACACGGAAGCTACATGGGCTTTTGGCCGCTGACGGGCCCGTTAAACAAGGTGATACCTAGCTCGGTTTGTGGAGCAGCGGCCCGACTACATGTGTGCTGAATGGATCGTGACGTGATGATAATGACCTGTGACGCTTGTTGCGTTGACGGATAGATTTGGTTCGTTACTGGGTTGATCCGACGGCTAACGACACCAAAACATTGTGGTGGCTCGTAAGTGGCTGAGTTATACTGTTTAGTAATTCCTGTGAACTCTTTCATAGATCAATACCGCGCCCACGCAACGCTCGAGTTAGTAGCACCATTCCGAACCCTAACCCCTCGAAAAAAAAAAACAGTCCCAACCCTAGCCGCACTCCACACTCTCAGTTCCTCTCCCCGGTCCCTATCGCACCCCTCTTCCTGCCGCCACCCACCATCCCCGCCGGCAGCAGCCTGCGAAGATCCGTGTAGATCGCCGACGCCGGCGCCGCCGCTTCCCGGATCTGCATATCGCTGCCGCCTGCCGCTGTCGGTTCCCCCTTTAGAATCGATCGAGGTCAAATCCTCGAGGGTTCATCATGGCCCATCAGATTGCGAAATACTCCCAACAAGAGACAGCCGCATCTTCCATTTCCGGGTAAGACTCTCGTCGCCCGAGGGTCCTAGTCATGTAAACGCGAGCACCGTCGTTGCTGGATGCAAATGCGAAGCTGTTTACCTGCCTCTACAGTCGAGCCCCGAAATCGTAGTCCTCGTCACAGTGCGGCGTAACCCCGATCTGGAGGGCGATCCCAAGGTGTCTACACACATGGTTTTACTCGACAAGACCGGCTCACCAGCGCCTTCCATGGGGACAGGGACGGCGACGAACATGGACAACTCTATCCCTGGGTTGATTGGATGTTACATTCTGATAGCAAGGAGAGATGAAGTCAAGGCGAACTGTGTGGTCGACAACTACTTTGTGGTGTTGTGCTCTGTGGACATCAACTGGACATCTCCAACTTCATCGCTGAAGCAGGAGCTCCCGAGTTTGGGTCATGATCTTGCCATGATGTGGGATAAACAAGGTCTCACCGATGTTTCCTTCCATGTTGGCGGGGAGAGCTTCAGCGCACATCGCCTTGTGCTTGCTACCCGATTGTCAGTCTACAGAGCAGAGCTTTATGGTCTGATGGCTGAAAGCAAGATGGCATCTATCACCATCCATGACATGAAAGCCTCTACCTTCAAATTTATGCTCTATTACATATATCATGGTTCACTCCCTGATGCTGGCAAGGCAGATATTTCTTCCCCCATGGCACAGTACCAGCATCTGCTTGTAGCCGCTGATAGGTATGGGGTGGAGGGGCTAAAGAAGATCTGTGAGGACAAGCTATGTTGCAATGGTATCACGACGGACACTGTGGTTTCAATGTTGGAACTTGCGGAGGCCCATGTCTGCCCCAAACTCAAAGCTAGGTGCTTTGATTTCCTCACCGATGGTGACAATTTCAAGATGGTCGTGACGTCAAGTGAGTACCTCCATTTGATGTAGAACTTTCCGACTCTCTTGGTTGAAGCGTGGAATAGGTTCAAGATAGCGCATGGAAAACCGACCATCGTTGAACCTGGTTCACACAGGAAAGCTAGAGTAAACTAGAGTATATTAGGCATGATAATGGAATGGTGATACAGAAATGTTTGGTTATTCCAAGCCTGTTATATTGGCATTTCCTTCGTTGACTATCCTTTGTGCTTAGTACTATTTTGCAGTACAGTACTCCTAACGTAGCTATCATGGCTTCAGGTTACCGTTCGATTTCTATAGAAGTCATGCCAACAATCGTATCCCAGTTGTATGCTGTTCTTCTGTGCCTGTTTATATCTAGCCTTTTAGTTTAAGCAACAGTTGCAAGTTGAAATGAAAATTTATGCTACATTTGTCATATTATTGGTGGAATTTCTCTGGACACGACCTTTAACATCCAACCTCACTGTGATCCTGTGTCTCATTTTTGAAGTAGCAATTTGATACATGGTGGTTAACTAGTGTTGTCGTGAAAAAATCACCGGGCGCCTAGCACTACTCTATTATTGGGGGCAAGTGGGAACAGTTTACAATGATTCCAGTGCATGGGACAACTTATATTTCTCTTATTTATACAGTCAGCAGCGGTTAAGTTTGGCTGTCCTTTCTTTCAGTTTTTTGATAGAAGTTAGTTTGGCTGTTGATGCAACTGGCAGCAAGCTATTGAGTGCTTGGGAGAAACACGGCGGCGGTGACAACAGGAGAGCACACGGTGTGGGGGCATGGTGGAGATCCCTTGGAAGAGCAGAGCAGAGCAGTATCCTGCGAGGTTGAGTTCTGTTTTCTCTCCAGCATCTGTCGGATTTTAAGCATGGGCTCCTCTGGTCTGTAAAATCTTATAGGTGAATTGGGCTCAAACCTAGCGAGAACGACCAGCCTAGCACGTTAACTAGGTCGCACATATTCATATACCAGTGTCCTTCCTGAGAGCGGGATTGCAGCACCCGAGCTCCACTGCTCTCTATTTAAACATTTTGAAATTTGTGTTTTTGAAGTTTCAAAAAAATGTGAATTTTTTACCGGGGATATATATACACATTCCAAATACCTGTGGCAAGTTACGGTAGAAATCTTGTTTTGTTTTGGGCTATAGAAAAAAAAAACAAATTCCTGACACTATATAGGAGAAAAGGGGTGCCAATTCTGTCAGAAATTTCTCTTTTTTGTATTTCCCAAAATACAAAGTATTTCTTTTTCAGATTTTTACCGGCCTTAGTAATGTGTATATGTATTCACGTATTTGATTTAAGAAAAAAAAATAGCAACGGAAGTGTGTTTTCAAAAATTTCAAATATCAAGAGTCATGGAGCCCGGTAGCTGCAGGCACTTTTCGTGTCCTTCCTCCAATATTCTCACTTCTCTTGTGTCTCTTACCACTGGAAATGACTGATATTTCAAAGATGTGCCCTTTTTAAAAAATCATAGTGGCCTCTTTATTACTTAGTGTCAAAAATGCTCTTATATTGTGGGACGGAGGGAGTAGATTGTAACCACAGTTACATCCTCAAGCAATACAGGGCATCTGGCCACTCTTGCAAGTTCACGAGCTACCCTATTAGTATTAGCTTCTCTATGAAAATGTTCAATAATACTTTTGAGGAAAGTCAAATGCCCTGTTGGCCTGCCTTGACAGTGTATAGAGCAAGCCGAGCAATGACATTTAGTTACCAGCATATCCAGTCCTTGGTTAGGACAAAGGTGCGACAATCTTGCTGCCAAGCTTGATGTATCGGACTGCAGCACAGCTTCGTCGGGGAGAGGAATGAACGCTGGTTGTCTATGGGTAGCAGAAGCTGCGGAATGAACAGTGAGACAGAGGTCCCAAAGAGAAATACCAAATATGTGAACGCTGATGCAATCCGCACGCCCTAGAGCGAACTTCAGATGAGTCCTGCTTGGTGCTTGCTAAATTACTCATGTTACAGAATTCCTATGTGCCGTATACGGACCATAAAACAGAGTACACCGACCGCACCCATGCCACTACCACATCACCAGTACATTACTTTTTCTGAACTGAAATCAGGACTACATTCGGCCTACACCGTTTCATTTGGATGGGCGTACCATAGATTAAAACAACTGCCTCCATTCCTAAATATAGCTCTTTTTAGAGATTCCAATGCGGATTACATACAGAGCAAAATGAGTGAATCTACACTCTAAAATATGTAAATCTACACTCTAAAATATATCTATATACGTCCGTATATATATTTAGTAACGGAGGGAGTATTGGCTTCTAGTATTGACAATAGATGCAGTGAATGGAATGGATGATATGGCAACTCAAGCTCGAAGCCACCCACGACACAAGTTAAACATTGCCCCCACCAGATTATTGAGATGTTACCAGAATAACAATAAATCAGAACCAAAGAGTACATATCTCTTGTCATAACAAACTGAAAGAATACCAAAACCATATCTGCAGCAATAACACATACACAGCGCTGTAACTAGTTCAAACTGTCCTTCAACAGATACAACAGCAAGTATCATTATTTCGTGTTTTGATACATTCCAGCTAGAGAACAAATCTAACTCTCGCCAGATTGTTTCAGTGCTGCCAAAGATGCCTCCTTACATAATACTCATCGATCATCTTCGCAGATCTATCATTATGATTAGGATGCCAACACTATCTTCAACTACCAAACGTGCCTGAAATAATTCAACCATGTACTGTATTAGACAGTTGTACCGAGTCAGAGTATATGGCAACTGTAGGTTACTGAAGCATGAGTTTTCTTTTTAAGAGTGCCTTCCATATAACCATAGCTACGGAAAAATGATCTTAGTATTGCAGAAATACCTGCAGCACTGACCCAGTTACGAGACCAACGGTCCAAGCAAAGATTATATACTCTGAACATACCATTTTGATGTAGATCATTGTAAGAACTGTTACAGTGTGTGAACATGAGAATTAAGTACCTTGCTAAGCCTATTATTTTCTACAACAAAACGGCACTAAAAATGTACCAAAGGTAGAGAAACGCTGATGCGGACAGAGATAAGGATACTGAATGCACCAAAACATTGAAGAACACAACCAAGAGTATGATTAAAATTGGACAATACATATACAACCGAAGGAACAGGAGAACAACATATACACACAGAATTTTATCTAGATGAATTCATATGGTAAATTAGTATGAAGCCATGCTCTTATAGTATTATGAAGATTAGATTCTTTGATGCAAATAACGGAAGTATGTGAGAAACAAAACACCAGACTGGAAGGAACATAGAATGTAAGACTGAGATTGATAGTTATAAACTTATCTATCTTAAACACAATATGAACTAAAATAAACAGGAGTTGAGAAGTCAAAGAACTAAAGTGGATATGCAAACATCAGATAGAATCATAAACAACATACAGAACAAAGGCTGCATGGAACAAATAAACAGACTACCTATAAAAACAGAAAACCATGTGACATTTGAGTTATTGGCAAAATGCAATTCAGTTACAATGTCATATGATCAGGTCACTTTGGTGTAAGGTGCTCTACAAAATCAGGCTGCGAAGTAAGCATGCCCTTTGAATTTCATGATGACCTGTTGCGAAGCAAACAAACTAAGACATCAAGTCATCAAGTGACAGTGTTCAAGGAAGCGTTTTTAAGCGACGCTTAAGCGCTGAGCGATGGCAAACTGCTTTGCTTTTGCCCTAAGCGGTAGATTAAGCGATTTTATAAAAATATTGGCCAGAATTTGGTTATTTTATAACTAAGTTTGCTTGTCTGCTTGCACAATAATGACAATATGCCATTTATCTTCTTGTTAGGCTCTGTTCGGGAACTACTTCGTTCATATTCTGGCAAAATTCTGGCCACATGATCTCCATTAGTTATGACTATTTGAACTGAACTGCATTTTAGTTGTTATTTTGCTTGCCATGTGAACCTGATGTGTGTATTCACTATGGTGTGAACTGTATTTTAGATGCTATTTAATTACCCATGTGCCATGTTTCCTATTTTCCTGTGTATATTATTCAAAATCTGTCAAAGTCTAGCCAATTTCAAAACACGCTAAAGCGCCCATTGCTCTAAGCTGTGGCCTTCCGCTTCGCTTACGCTTTACGCTTTTTTGAACATTGCCAAGTGAACAACATATTAATTTCAGACGTTCAGCTTGGAGATATTTTTTTTCATTTAAAGATATCCTTCAAGCAAGACATTGTGCTGTCCATTTCTATATTAGCACAAAATTTGCAACATCCCGTTGTAGAAATAACATGGTAATGAAGGGATCAACAACCAACGATTTCATGTTCTGCTGCACTTAACCTTGCATTTTAACCATCATTGCATATTATGTTCTATTAATCAGGTTCTCAAAGTGATCTGCGGTAATTTTACATAGAAAGCAAACTGCCACAAACAAATGATTGTAGCTTATTACTGAGAAAACATTGCACACACGGTAACATTCTCAAAACTTAGCCAGCGGTGGCCTACCAGATTTAAGGAGTATTCAAGGTCACTCACTTCCACTAGCAGGTATAGTACATATTGCCTTATGAAAAAAAACAAGATATAAGAACAGCTAAAGGCCATATACCTATGTATGTGTCCATCCGAGCACATCTAAAGCAGTCCAGCGAACAGCATTGTGAAAAGAGTCTCAGTGCTGCGACCACTGGATGCTCTTGATGTCGATGCCTGCCTTAGCCATCTCATAGAGTGGACTCATCTCACGGAGCTTAAGCACCTGATGGACAGTGAGCTCAGTTGCTCTGTCCACCTCTTCCTCGGTGGTGAAGCGGCCAATGCCAAAGCGAATCGAGGTGTGTGCCATGTCCTCATCCACACCAAGCGCCCGGAGCACATAGGAAGGCTCCAAACTAGCACTGGTGCATGCGCTGCCACTTGACACAGCCACCTCCTTCAGCCCCATCAGCAAGCTCTCGCCCTCGACATATGCAAATGACAAGTTCAGGTTGCCCGCATACCGGTGCTCCATGCTACCATTGATGACAACATCATCAACCTTGGAACGGATGCCATCAAGCAGACGCTGCTGCAGAGCGCTAACTCTCCTCTCGTCGTAGTCCATCTCTTTGGCTGCAATTTCGCAGGCAGCACCAAATCCAACAACGATGGGCGTGGGCACCGTACCACTGCGGATGCCCCGTTCCTGGCCACCTCCACTCATCTGTGGCTCCACACGAATGCGAGGGCGGCGGCGCAGGTAGAGCGCACCGACACCCTTGGGTCCATAAATCTTGTGCGCGGACAGTGACATGAGTCCAATCCCCATCTGGTTGACATCAATTGGGATCTTCCCGAGAGCCTGAGCCGCGTCTGTGTGGAAGGGCACGCCCTTCTCGCGGCAGATGCGGCCAATCTCCTCGAGCGGCTGGACAACGCCGATCTCGTTGTTGACGGCCATGACGGAGACGAGGCCAGTGTCGGGGCGGATGGCATCGGCGAGCTGCGCGACGTCAATGAGGCCGTCGGGGCGAACGGGGAGGTAGGTGACCTCGAAGCCCTCTTGCTGGAGGTACCTGCAGGAGTCGAGGACGCACTTGTGCTCGGTCTGGGTGGTGATGACGTGGCGGCGGCGGTCGCGGTAGAAGTGCATGACGCCCTTGACGGCGATGTTGTTGCACTCGGTG